>NC_057814.1:27560286-27590849 GCF_018294505.1 Triticum aestivum
GCAGAGAGAAGTGGGAGGAAACTGACGAAATTTTCGTAAGTGTGGTTTATATAGGAGGGGCCTTTAGTACCGGTTGGAGCCACCAACCGGTACTAAAGGTCGATTTTGGCCAGGCCAAGCGGCGGGAAGCGCACCCCTTTAGTACCGGGTGGTGGCTGCAACCGGTACTAAAGGCCCCCCCTTTAGTACTGGTTGGAGCCACCACCCGGTAGTAAAGGGGGTGCGCTGGCGCAGGTGCGGTGCGGCAAGTTTAGTCCCACCTCGCTAGCCGAGGGGCGCCCGCACTGGTTTATAAGCCCCAGTGCGGTAGCTCTCTCGAGCTCCTCTCCAAAGCAGGCCTATTGGGCCTAAATGTTCTATGCTGCCCTGTGGGCCTACTGGGCCTTTGCGGGCCTGCATCCTGGCCCAACAACAGGTTGGGTTTCTAGTCGTATGCAGGCCGCTGTGGCGCAGTAGGCGGGCTTTTTTATTTTCTTATTTTTTTGCTTTATTTATTTTTGAGTTGTTTTTTGCTGTATTTAGAGTTTCTTTGTGAATATTTTTGCTTTAGGTACAAAAAAGTACAAACTTTCTATTAGTGCCGGTAGTTTACAAATTTGAATAGTTTACATTTTGAATTATTTGAAATTTGTGTGAATAACTTAACTTTTAAAATAGATTTTTCAGTGATTCTTTTATCTTATGTTTAATATTAGTGTGTTTTATCATTATATTCAATTTGGTAATGCTTAGGTTATTTAAAAAATGAAATGCCTTTGTAACGGATGAGTTTTCGTCCGAAACCCTGATACTTCGAAAGAGATTGTCCATTTTGTACACGAAGTGCATCCAGTTTTTGCGGTAACCCTCTCTACTTTTTTGCACATGCTATGTGGGTGAAATTATGATACCATGCCAACTTTCAACCTTTTCTGAGTTCATTTGAAATGTTTTTCAATTTCAGGGTCATTTAGCTGAAAAAATCAGTAAATGCATGAAAGAATTTGTTTGCACATAAAATTTCTTTGCATTTCAAATGCCAAAACACATAACTACCCTAACTATTACAGAGATTCCCTCCTGGGTGTGAAACACAGAAGAAAGTGATGATAGTGAAGCCGATCACTTCCCAGATCTTTGTGTGGGAAACTTTTTCTTCGCGTGTGTCCCTTTGTGCCGTAGCCATGGAAAATCTTCATCATTTAACTGGATGCTCGGGTCAATATTCACTGTGAATGGAGAAATTTCATCAAACTTTTCATAATCTTCTGACATGTCTGTCTTGTCATCCACTCCCACGATGTTTCTCTTCCCAGAAAGAACTATGTGGCGCTTTGGCTCATCGTATGATGCATTCGCTTCCTTATCTTTTCTTTTTCTCGGCTTGGTAGACATATCCTTCACATAGAAAACCTGTGCCACATCATTAGCTAGGACGAATGGTTCGTCTGCATATGCAAGATTGTTGAGATCCACTGTTGTCATTCCATACTGCGGGTCTTCCGTTACCCCATATCGTGTCATATTGACCCATTTGCACCGAAACAAAGGGACCTTCAAACCACGTCCATAGTCAAGTTCCCATATCTCCTCTATGTAACCATAATATGTTTCCTTTCCCGTCTTGGTTGTTGCATCAAAGCGGACACCACTGTTTTGGTTGGTGCTCTTCTTATCTTGGGCGATCGTGTAAAATGTATTACCATATATCTCGTACCCTTTGAAAGTCATTATATTCGAAGATGGTAACTGGGACAACGAGTACAGGTCAGCTTCAATAGAGGCGTCATGCATGGTACGTGTCTGCAACCAGCCGGCGAAACTCCTGGTTTGTTCACGTGTAATCCAGTCATCAGACCGCTCCGGGTGTTTGGAGCGTAGAAAATTCTTGTGTTCATCCATATATGGAGCCACCAAGGTGGAATTCTGTATAACTGTGTAGTGTGCTTCAGTGAGAAAATGTCCGTCCATACATATTTTTTGATTTCCTCCTAGCGTGCCTTTTCCATCCAGTCTGCCCTTATGCCGCGATTCAGGAACACCAATCGGCTTAAGGTCAGGAATAAAGTCAATACAAAACTCAATGACCTCCTCATTTTCATGGCCCTTGGAGATGCTTCCTTCTGGCCTAGCACGGTTATGAACATATTTCTTTAAGACTCCCATGAACCTCTCAAAGGGGAACATATTGTGTAGAAATACAGGACCCAAAACGTGAATCTCTTCGCATAGGTGAACTAGGACGTGCGTCATGATGTTGAAGAAGGATGGTGGGAACACCAACTCGAAACTGACAAGACATTGCACCAAATCATTCTCTAACCTTGGTATGATTTCTGGATCGATTACCTTCTGAGATATTGCATTGAGGAATGCACATAGCTTCACAATGGCTAATCGAACGTTATCCGGTAGAAGCCCCCTCAATGCAACCGGAAGCAGTTGCGTCATAATCACGTGGCAGTCATGAGTAGGTTCTGGAACTTTTTCTCTGCCATGTTTATTATTCCCTTTATATTCGACGAGAAGCCAGACGGTACCTTAATACTTAGCAGGCATTCAAAGAAGATTTCCTTCTCTTCTTTGGTAAGAGCGTAGCTGGCATGACCCTGATGTATGCCGTCTTTTCCATGCATACGTTGCTGGTCCTCCCGTGCCTCAGGTGTATCTTTTGTCTTCCCATACACGCCCAAGAAGCCAAGCAGGGTCACGCAAAGATTCTTCGTCACGTGCATCACGTCGATTGCAGAGCGGACCTCTAGATCTTTCCAATAGGGCAGGTCCCAAAATATAGATTTCTTCTTCCATATGGGTGCGCGTCCGTCAGCTCATTCGGAACAGGTTGTCCGCCAGGACCCTTTCCAAAGACTACCTTCAAATCCTTGACCATATCATCTACATCAGCACCAGTACGGTGGCGAGGCTTCATCCGGTGATCCGCCTCACCTTTGAAATGCTTGCCTTTCTTTCTTACGTGATGCCTGCTTGGAAGAAATCGACGATGTCCCAGGTACACATTCTTCCTACAATTTTCCAAATATATACTGTCGGTATCATCCAAACAGTGCGTGCATGCGCGCTATCCCTTGTTTGTCTGTCCTAAAAGGTTACTGAGAGCAAGCCAATCATTGATGGTCACGAACAGCAAGGCCTTTAGGTCAAATTCTTCCCCCATGTGCTCATCCCATGCACGTACACCTGTTCCATTCCACAGTTGTAAGAGTTCTTCAACTAATGGCCTTAGGTACACATCAATGTTGTTGCCAGGTTGCTTAGGGCCTTGGATGAGCACTGGCATCATAATGAACTTCCGCTTCATGCACAACCAAGGAGGACGGTTATACAAACATAGTCACAGGCCAGGTGCTATGGTTGCTGCTCTGCTCCCCAAAAGGATTAATACCATCTGCGCTTAGACCAAACCATACGTTCCTTGCGTCATCTGCAAACTCCTTCCAGTACTTTCTCTCAATTTTTCTCCACTGCGACCCGTCAGCGGGTACTCTTAACTTTCCGTCTTTCTTACGGTCTTCTCTGTGCCATCGCATCGCCTTGGCATGCTCTTTGTTTTGGAACAAACGTTTCAACCGTGGTATTATAGGAGCATACCACATCACCTTGGCAGGAATCTTCTTCCTGGGGTGCTCGCCCTCGACATCACCAGGGTCATCGCGCCTGATCTTATAGCGCAATGCACCGCATACCGGGCAAGCGTTCAAATCCTCGTACTCACCGCGGTAGAGGATGCAGTCATTAGGGCATGCATGTATCTTCTGCACCTCTAACCCTAGAGGGCAGACAGCCTTCTTTGCTTCGTATGTACTCTCGGGCAATTCGTTGTCCTTTGGAAGCATATTCTTTATCATTACCAGCAACTTTCCAAATCCCTTGTCAGATACACCATTCTCTGCCTTCCATTGCAGCAATTCCAGTGTGGTGCCCAACTTTTTTTTGTCAGCTTCGCAATTCGGGTACAATAATTTCTTGTGATCCTCTAACATGCGCTGCAACTTCTTCTTCTCCAAATCACTTGCGCAGTTTCTCTTTGCATCGGCAATGGCCCGACCTAGATCATCAGCGGGCTCATCTGATGCCTCTTCTTCAGCTTCTTCCCGCATTGCCGGCTCAGCTTCTTCCCCCATTGTTGTATCATCGTATTCAGGGAACACATGGCCAGGATAGCTGTCGTCGTCCTCTTCTTCTTCATTGTCTTCCATCATAACCCCTCTTTCTCCGTGCTTGGTCCAAACATTATAGTGGGGCATGAAACCGGACTTAAATAGGTGGACATGAATGGTTCTTGACGTAGAGTAATTGTGATCATTCTTACAGACTAAACATGGACAAGGAATAAAACCATCCGCCCGCTTGTTTGCCTCAGCCGCAAGCAGAAAAGTTTGCACGCCATTAATGAACTCGGGAGAGCATCGGTCATCGTACATCCATTGTCGGCTCATCTTCATTACACAACACTGAATAGACCAAATTAATACAAGTTCATACATAAAGTTCATACATAAAGTTCATACAAGACTTAAATGCAACAAACAACTAACTCTCTAACTAAAGAATTTAAATGCAACAACAAATGCGATCAAGATCGTGTAGGAGATATGCCCTAGAGGCAATAAAAAATGTTATTGATTATCTCCTTGTTCATAATTATGTTTATGTTCCATGCTATAACTGCTGTGGTTCCCGAGCCCGTATATCCATAAAGGCTCTGGGGAGAACCCATATGCACGTGTGGAATAATAAAAGGTAAAATGTATTCCTAGTCGTGCCTCTAAGACTAGCTCAAGTGTTGCATGATGATTATGTTTTCCCAATCATGGGCATGTCTATGCCAAGCAACTTTGAGGGCACAATGTCAGGAAGGACATTTGTGTTGAATCGACCCGAATTGATGTTATGCTATGAGATACATTCGTCACAAGTTAATGGTTTATAACACAGAGATAGTTAATGTTTGCATAATTCCTTAGACCATGAGAGTATCGAGTTTCTTCATGCTTGCTTCATGAACTTTGGGGTTTGTTAAACGTCATCCGTAACTGGATGGCTATTACGGCGGCTTACGGGTTCATGGGAAAGTATGTTAAGTAACTTGATAGCTCGAGATTGGGATTTGCTCCTCCGACGATGGAGAGATATACTCGGGCCCACTCGGTGTTACGGTGTCCATCATCGTCTGGCCAGACACTTTGTGATTTGATCACGGGGATGCCGGAACACGAAACGAGAAAAGAGAACAAAACCGGTAACGAGGTAACTTGCATAGTGGACAAAGTGTTGGCCCACGGGGATGCAATAAATCTCACCTCAGGTGTTTGTGATATATCGTGAAGCAACAGGAATAGCTCACCTCAACTGGAGGTTCACTCGAATATTCATTCGTGTGGGTATAGGGGTCAATATGGGTGTCCACGGCTCCGATGTTGATCATTGATCGGAAGGGGTTCCAGGTCATGTCTATACTTCACCGAACCTATAGGGTCACACGCTTAAGGGTCATCTATCTGCTGAATACTAGACAGGGAGTCTGAGAGAAAACCACCAAAAAAGTTTCGGACACCGAAAAGTTTCGGACAGCGGAATCGTACCGCAGAGAGAGGTCACTGGATGAGTTTCGGTGAAACCGAAAAAGTTGTTTCGGGGTATGCCATTAAGTCAAATGGTTTCGGCACATGCCTGATAATTCTTGGAGGGTGCCAGAATCATTCTGGAAACTTTTTGGAATTTTCAGAAATAAAAACCGAAAATGTTTCGGAGCTGCCGGTACCGCTTTGGCTGTTTTTCGCAGATGAAATTCACTAATCTGAAATTGTTTCAGAACGAATCCAAAATCATTTTAGTGGGTACTGGAATTATTCTAAGACCCACAGAAATATTTTCGGATTTAGTGGACGCGAAAAATTGTCTTCATGAATAGTGAAAACGCATTCTTGTTTGCTTTTCGCGGATGAAAATCACTAAACCGAAATTGTTTCGGAACGCGTTGAAAATTATTTTAGTGGGTACTGGAAATGTTCTGAGCCCACATAAATATTTTCAATTTGAACGGACGCTGAAAAATGTCGTCATGAATAGTGAAAGTGCTTTTTGCTTGGCTTCTTGGAGAAGCCACCTTGAGGGCCTTTTTGGTATTTCCCCCCTTGGCTTCTTGGAGAAGCCACCCTTGGGCTTGGCCTATAAATAGGGGTGGAGGGGGCTGCCTAAAGGATCATCCCTTCTCACATACATGCCATTGCAATGATCTGGCTTCTTCTCTCCCTCCCAGCGAAATAGTTTCGTAGAGCCGAAAGGCTGTCTGGGTTTCGGCAGGAACTAGTTCTGGACGGCGAAGCCCTGCCGGATAGCTGACACCGTATGTGTGCAACTCTGTAGAGAGGTCGTAGTTTCGATCTTAGTGCCCTGAGGGGCTGTTCGAGAGTGCCTCCCGAAGGGCTGTCCAAGTGACGGTCCGAGTTCTGTGGGTCCTCCCGGAGGGCTGTCCGAGTGACCGTTCGAGTTTCGAAGGTCCTCCCGAAGGGCTGTCCGCGACACCGTCCGGGGGACTGTTCGACCGCCTCCCGGAGGGCTGTCCGTATGGCGGATGAGGGTATTCATCCTCGCGGTTGGGAGGTTGTAAATCCTAGCTGCGGGGATCTGCACCGCCGATCGTCATCGACTCTACTTCCCGCTGCGCTACGAGTCGGTAACGAAAAAGATCAAACCATGTATGCAGTCTCCATAGTGGTCCTGGGCTGGTGCGTAGGTCGGAAATTTTTTGTTTTCTGCTGCGTTACCCTACAGTGGCATCAAGAGCCGTGCTATGCGTAGATGCAGGTTTCGATCTAGAATACATGGAGATGTATGGGTATTGCATAATATATTTAGGTAGTAGATGAGATCTATTGCTGAAAATTATTTATGCGGGTGACAGATGGAATCTGTTACCCGACGTTCTTGTTGCTTCCCTAGAATTTGCGTTTGCTCAATCTCGAGACAGCATGGTGGAATTTGACAAAGTTCTGGCAATCCGTGATCCTGATTGATCATGGAAGTGCTATCAGTTCTTTGGGTTCTGCCGTAGTCAAAAGAAAGATGAAATTCGCAGATGAAAGGGCATTGCAGATATGATCTGCACGGGGGTCATGCGTATGATGAAGTTTATTATGGAGCTCGAGATTTAATTATCTCGTGTTTCATACACCCCGAGATGTTAATCTAGCAACTTGAATAATCATACTTGATGATAAAACGTTGGTAGCTGCGGTTTAAGTCAAAACCTTAGAAGCCACGTAAAATAAAATTTTGCATAAACCGATTAGAGGTGTCTAACTTGGTTTTGCAGGATGTGCATGTGATGTGGTATAGCAGTGCTCATACTAATTCGATTATGTATGAGATGACTATATGATGTAATTTGATTAACATGACCTGCGTGTCATGGTTCGGCATGATGGCTGGAGCCATATGATTGCACTTTAATGACCTGCGTGTCAACCTTAAGTAATGCATTAATTTTATACGCTATGGAGATAGCAATATTATCTGGTGCATCGACAAGGTGGTGGCAATCTTCGCGAAGGTGAACACCAACACAAATGCCGAAGACGAAGAAATGAAATACTTCTCCGTTAGAAAGGGCTATACCATATCATGCTATTATGAATTGCCTGAGATGTTTATCCCTTATGTTGCACCCTTCTTGATTGCGCGGTAGTCGCTTTTTATTAGGGTGATCTCTCACAAAAATACCAAGTAGTTAGTGTTCTCCCAAGTGTAGCACCGTCACGGCACCTATCTTTTCGAGGTGCGCCGTGTCACACGGGTACGAACGATTAGAGACGTGTGAGGCGGGTGAGTTGAGACCTCGCAGCGAGATCACTTGGTTGTCTTGACGTTCAGGCATGACCGTCATGAGCTCGGAACACACGCATCGAAAGATGAACAAGAGTCACATAGAGATGTGATTGGCAAGTTGGCCTACCGGTTGAGATTTTTCATCATCAGTGGTGTTACACCAATGGCGAACAATTGAAATGTGGGTCTTGTATCACTCACAATCAATTTTGAGAGATATTGATTTGAGTGGGAGCGCACTGTTGAATTAACATGTTTAATTCTTAGTGCAATTAATTATGAACACTGTCTAAGTGTTTCTTGCAAAATAATTGTAGAATAATGGCTCGCGTTTCCACCTTCCCTATTAAAATTGAATAGCTGTTAAATATCTGGTTAAAACTTTACGATTGGTAACGTAATATGAGGATTGTCCTCAAAAGTGCCGAGAAGGACTTTGTCCTATCGCATGCTTTCCGTATCCTCCCGCTAATGCTATGGATCATGTGACTCTCGTCCTTCGATCCAAAAGCTATAATTCCGTTTCAGTCAAGTGCAATATGTTTGCTTCCATGAAACCCAAACTTCGAAAGTTGGGATAGTTATATGATATTCATGGAACTGAAAATTATTTTCAGATACAAACAAAGCAATGTTTGTTTGCAAGTATTAGTAAAAGTGTTTACTATGCATTTGACTGTTGGGAAAGGGATCCAGAAGAACGCCTGTCATATAATGAAAGGTGAATAAAACAACAACTTAAAGAGAAAGGAAGTGTCCAAAGGGTGTTAGTATGACTTACACGCCTAGGAAGTTCGGGGCTAACGCCACTCTTAAGTTGGGTGCTTCTTTTGCGAGTAGGAAAAATACTAAAAGTTAAACTGTTAGAAGTATAAAGGCAGAAAGAAAGATGACTGGAATATCCAGCTCATGTATGAATGTCATACAAGTTTTTGATGTATAGTAGGCTGTTCAAAGAGATAGTTCTTGGGAATTATGGTTAAACATGTTAATCACTAATTCTTGGGTATTGTGAGTTAATCACAAAGATACCCGCTCGATTGCATTCAATTGCGAATCACTGTAAGAGCTACTGTGGCCTAAAAAGACTAGCCAGAAATGAGGTTAAGGTATACACAGGGAACATAGTAAATGTTACTATACCTTCCATCGGTGTATTGCTGTCTGTATTTATTTTCATAATTCATTTAGAGTTTTACAAACTCTAGCCCATTGCATAAGGTATCTTGCAAGAAGGTTGTTCATAAGAGAACCTTTTATGTTCGATGTTATGAATAACACAAGGGCCATACTTTCATTATGAATGAGATGTATGTTATGAATATTGATAATAATACAATACCTCTGGGTTTACTTTCGTAATTCATTTTAGAGTTTCATACACTCTAGCCCATTGCACAATGTTTGTTGCAAAAGAGTTGTTCATAAAAACAACAATTGTTGTTAAGTATTATGAATAACATGAAGGGCCATGCTTCCATCCAAGATGGGACGTATGTTATGAATATTGAGGGTAATATGATACATCCATAACACTGACGCTAAATGTCGCAAGACTAAAAGAATACCACACAAGTGTGGCACTACATTTGGTCACATTGGAGAAACCCGCATTGAAAATTCCATTATGATGGATTTTGAAGTCTTTTTGATTTTGAATCATCTGACACTTGCAACTTTCCTCCGAAAAGTGAAGTGACTAAAATACCGTTCATAGGCCATAAGGAATGAACAACAAACTTATTAGTGATCATACATTTGATGTGTGTAGTCCGATAAGTGTTGTTAGTGGTGGATTTATTTATCTTCAGAAATGACTCAAGTAGATATATGGATATTTACTTGATGAGACGTAAGTCTGGATCTTTTGAAATCATTCGAAAGGTTTTCAAAAATGAAGTAGAAGTTATTGTAACAAGAAAATTATGTTTCTGCAATTTGATTGCACAAAGGAATATTTGAGTTACATGTTTAGCGAATGTCTGATGAGTTGTGAAAGGGGTTTCATAACTTGCACCTCCCGGAACACCACTGCAAGTGAAAAGTCCGTGGAGATGTAATCTAAGCATTTATGACATGGTAAGGTCAAAGATGACATAAATAAATTTGCCATTATCCTTTTTAAAGTGATGCTTTAGAGACTGCGGCTTTTACACTGAAAAGAGCTACATCGGGTCTGTTGAAATGAAGCCATGGTATGGTACGCCCAACCATGTTGTATCTTTTCTTAACATTTGGAATATGGGGCTTGTGTAAAAGGTTACAAACCTATTCCAAATCAGACAAGTGCTACTTTGTAGGTTATCCCAAGTCATTGGGTATTCCTCCCTCACTATACCGAGGCAAATAGGTTTGCCACAAAGAACGGTATGCTTTTAAAGAGAATGGTTCTTTCTAAAAGGTGAGTGGGAGAATAGTGCAACTCGACGAGATAAACAATATCTTCATCAGATCAAAGGAAAGAGACCTTGGAAGTAATTCCAGAGTTTCCTACTGCGACTGATACAGAAGTCTCTACAATAAAATGTATGAACTTCGGTCGAACTTGCAGCTGAACCACGTAGGCAAGGCTCGTGCAAACCTCTCAGGTGCGCAAACGAGATATTGTTGTTAGACAACATTATACCTACGATACACAAGGAAGCGTTGATGGGCCCTAACTCCAGAATTGGCTAAATGCCAATACAACCCGAGTTAGTTTCCATATAAGTGATTCAAGATTAAAACCTTGATACACCTTTCGGAAGACTTAGAGTCTAACGAATATTTATGGAACTTAAAACTGATACGGATAAAAATGTTTTATCCATAAAGCTCGACTTGTTGAAATAACAAGTTCAAGAGTTGACTACGATGAGGTTGTTTTCATCGTAGCGATGCTTAAAGTCGGTTCGGGTTGAACTAGCAATTAATACATATTTCAATCATGAGATATGAAACATGGATGATAAAAGGATTTCCATCTGATGGAAATGAAAGCTAGGACTTGTATATGATACAGTCCAAAGTAATTTGTCGATCCAGAGGATGCTAGTAGGTATGCAAACTTCAGAGTTCCAGCAATGGACAGAAGAGAGCAAAATGGAGTTGGAATCTTCGTGTTTTGAAGAAATGGTCAAAGGGGTTTTGACTTCATCAATGGGTAACGAAGATGCTTGTAATTCAAGAAAGTAAGTGGGAGCGTAATAATATTTCTAAAAACCTTATGTGCTTGGCACATTGGTAATTGGAAATAAATTTCTTGACACAAATTAGGACTTCATTTGAAAATAGTTTTTCGATGAAGTGCTTAGGCTAAATAGCCTCAATATTAGGCATGATGATCTATGGAGATAGATTTACCTAATGGGGCTAAGCAATGAATACATATTGACAAGATGCTAAAACCTTTTAGCATTTAAAACGCCAAGGAGTGATTCTTGCCAAAGTCACATGGAAAGAGTTTTTGCAAGACTCAGTGTCCCAAAACACTGATGAGTAAAATACATGATGCAGATTCCACACACTTTTGTGTTTGGATTAATCATGTATTCCATGGTATGTAAAACAACCAGATATGTCCGATACTCCCAAGGTGTTGCGAGTATGGATACCAAAGTGATCAAATTACTGATCATGGGACAACAGTGAAAGATGTCACAGAGTACTAGAGTAAGTACTGATGACATGGTTTTCTCGCAAGCAGAGATCATGAAGAGTTCGTTGTAAAATGTTACATCGATACAGTCTTCATCTTTTCTCCATGCGATTTTCGATTTAAATTAAGGGTTTTGTGTAACACACAATGTGGTGGCACAGTTAGTTGGAATTTGTTCAAACTAGTTACTGTGGCGAATTCTATAACAAGGGCTAAGTATGTTGACGCTTTAGAAGCGACAAAGAAGATGTTGAATCATATAGTTCATTCATGAACTTAGTATAGTTCCAAGATGGCTTTTGACAATGGGACACTACTGCAGGTAGTTGCTCCATAACTCAGTCTGAGGAATCCAGGTTCGACCTGTGATTCACATACATACAAAGCCAAGTCCACACAAAATAAGAATTTTGTGAAAACGCGAGGACATGCAAAGATACACACGGAACTGAAATCGTCAGATCCGTTGGACATCAGGCTATACCACAAGCGAAGCATATTTACACCGGTGTGCCACAGGTGTGAAGTGCATTAGCATAAGCTAGATTATTGTCTCTAGTGCAAGTGGGAGTCTGTAGGAGATATGCCCTAGAGGCAATAATAAATGTTATTGATTATCTCCTTGTTCATAATTATGTTTATGTTCCATGCTATAACTGCTGTGGTTCCCGAGCCCGTATATCCATAAAGGCTCTGGGGAGAACCCATATGCACGTGTGGAATAATAAACGGTAAAATGTATTCCTAGTCGTGCCTCTAAGACTAGCTCAAGTGTTGCATGATGATTATGTTTTCCCAATCATGGGCATGTCTATGCCAAGCAACTTTGAGGGCACAATGTCAGGAAGGACATTTGTGTTGAATCGACCCGAATTGATGTTATGCTATGAGATACATTCGTCACAAGTTAATGGTTTATAACATAGAGATAGTTAATGTTTGCATAATTCCTTAGACCATGAGAGTATCGAGTTTCTTCATGCTTGCTTCATGAACTTTGGGGTTTGTTAAACGTCATCCGTAACTGGATGGCTATTACGGCGGCTTACGGGTTCATGGGAAAGTATGTTAAGTAACTTGATAGCTCGAGATTGGGATTTGCTCCTCCGACGATGGAGAGATATACTCGGGCCCACTCGGTGTTACGGTGTCCATCATCGTCTGGCCAGACACTTTGTGATTTGATCACGGGGATGCCGGAACACGAAACGAGAAAAGAGAACAAAACCGGTAACGAGGTAACTTGCATAGTGGACAAAGTGTTGGCCCACGGGGATGCAATAAATCTCACCTTAGGTGTTTGTGATATATCGTGAAGCAACAGGAATAGCTCACCTCAACTGGAGGTTCACTCGAATATTCATTCGTGTGGGTATAGGGGTCAATATGGGTGTCCACGGCTCCGATGTTGATCATTGATCGGAAGGGGTTCCAGGTCATGTCTATACTTCACCGAACCTATAGGGTCACACGCTTAAGGGTCATTTATCTGCTGAATACTAGACAGGGAGTCTGAGAGAAAATCATCGAAAAAGTTTTGGACACCGAAAAGTTTCGGACAGCGGAATCGTACCGCAGAGAGAGGTCATCGGATGAGTTTCGGTGAAACCGAAAAAGTTGTTTCGGGGTATGCCATTAAGTCAAATGGTTTCGGCACATGCCTGATAATTCTTGGAGGGTGCCAGTATCATTCTGGAAACTTTTTGGAATTTTCAGAAATAAAAACCGAAAATGTTTCGGAGCTGCCGGTACCGCTTTGGCTGTTTTTCGCAGATGAAATTCACTAATCTGAAATTGTTTCAGAACGAATCCAAAATCATTTTAGTGGGTACTGGAATTATTCTAAGACCCACAGAAATATTTTCGGATTTAGTGGACGCGAAAAATTGTCTTCATGAATCGTAAAAACGCATTCTTGTTTGCTTTTCGTGGATGAAAATCACTAAACCGAAATTGTTTCGGAGCGCGTTGAAAATTATTTTAGTGGGTACTGGAAATGTTCTGAGCCCACATAAATATTTTCAATTCGAACAGACGCTGAAAAATGTCGTCATGAATAGTGAAAGTGCTTTTTGCTTGGCTTCTTGGAGAAGCCACCTTGAGGGCCTTTTTGGTATTTCCCCCCTTGGCTTCTTGGAGAAGCCACCCTTGGGCTTGGCCTATAAATAGGGGTGGAGGGGGCTGCCTAAAGGATCATCCCTTCTCACATACATGCCATTGCAATGATCTGGCTTCTTCTCTCCCTCCCAGCGAAATAGTTTCGTAGAGCCGAAAGGCTGTCTGGGTTCCGGCAGGAACTAGTTCTGGCGGCGAAGCCCTGCCGGATAGCTGACACCGTATGTGTGCAACTCTGTAGAGAGGTCGTAGTTTCGATCTTAGTGCCCTGAGGGGCTGTTCGAGAGTGCCTCCCGAAGGGCTGTCCAAGTGACGGTCCGAGTTCTGTGGGTCCTCCCGGAGGGCTGTCCGAGTGACCGTTCGAGTTTCGAAGGTCCTCCCGAAGGGCTGTCCGCGACACCGTCCGGGGGACTGTTCGACCGCCTCCCGGAGGGCTGTCCGTATGGCGGATGAGGGTATTCATCCTCGCGGTTGGGAGGTTGTAAATCCTAGCTGCGGGGATCTGCACCGCCGATCGTCATCGACTCTACTTCCCGCTGCGCTACGAGTCGGTAACGAAAAAGATCAAACCATGTATGCAGTCTCCATAGTGGTCCTGGGCTGGTGCGTAGGTCGGAAATTTTTTGTTTTCTGCTATGTTACCCTACAGATCGCAACTAAGGTAACAATTGATCCAACAGCATAATGATACCAAGCCTCACTATCAATGGCATATTTTCTAATCTTTCTAATCTTCAAGCGCATTTTCTCCATCTTGATCTTGTGATCATCGACGATATCGGCAACATGCAACTCCAATTCCATCTTCTCCCCCTCAATTCTTTTCAATTTTTCTTTCAAATACTCGTTTTCTCTTTCAACTAAATTTAACCTCTTGACAATAGGGTCGGTTGGAATTTCCGGTTCACAAACCTCCTAGACAAAAATATCTATGTCAACTTGATGGGCATAATTTGTCATAAACACAAAATGCAACAACTAGTTTTAAAAGAGAATATACCACATCCGAATCATAACAAGGACGAGGGCCGACGGGGACGGATATCAAAACCATGGCACTATGTATAACAAACAACGTACGGGTAAGATAATTATACGAGTAACTATATATCCAAATCACACAAACATCAATTTGGTAATGTAAAACATTCATGAACAAGAGGCTCACCACAAGGTGGTGCCGGTGACGGAACGGTGCGGGCGATCGACTGTGGTTACGACGGAGATTTAGAAGGCACTAAGTAAACCACACCTACATATGCAAACTAAGTGTTAGTTTTGACCATAAATTGCATATAAATCAAATACTAGCACATATATTTTCTACCAAATTACTAAACTCATAAATTAATCACTATACAAAGCATTGCAAGAGCTAATCTAGCAATGAGAGATGAAAGGACAAAGTTGCTAACCTTTGTGATCATTTGAATGGATAGGGGCCTTCAAATCTTGACAAATTTTGGGCAAAATGTGTGATGAGCTCGAGAGGAAGAGGGGAAGAACAGAGAGGAGAGGGGAAAGGGGAAGAAAAGAGCAAGCTCGGGTGGACGAAGGGCTTATGTAGGACGACCTTTAGCACCGGTTCGTGCCATGAACCGGTACTAAAGGTGCTGGAGGGGCCCGGACTGACAACATCCTGCCACCACTCACTTTAGTACCGGTCCGTGGCACGAACCGGTGCTAAAGGTCGGCCACGAACCGGTACTAACGAAAGCGGCTGGCTAGCCGTTGGAACCGGCACTAATGCACACATTAGTGCCGGCTCAAAAGCAAACCGGCACTAATGTGCTTGACATTTGACCCTTTTTCTACTAGTGGTCAGCGACATAGTCCAGGTTTCCAAAACTAATCTGGTGACCTGGGGCGTAGCTGTCGATCTGCTCTAGATGGCCAAGCGAGTTGGCCCGCAGTGCGAAGCCGCCGAACACGAAGATCTGGCCGGGGAGGAAAACTTCCCCCAGGACAGCATTGTTGTAGATGATTGATGGAGCCATCGATCCTCTTGGCGACGACGCAGCGGAACTCTCAATGAAAGCACTAATGTCGGTGTCAAAACCGGCGAATTTCGGATAGGGGGTCCCGAACTGTGCGTCTAAGGTCGATGATAACAGGAGACAGGGGACACGATGTTTACCCAGGTTCGGACCCTCTCTATGGAGGTAATACCCTACTTCCTGCTTGATTGATCTTGATAAATACAAGTATTACAAGAGTTGATCTACCACGAGATCGTAGTGGCTAAAACCCTAGAAGTCTAGCCTGTATGATTGTGATTGCCTCTACGGACTAAACCCTCCGGTTTATATATACACCGGAGGGGACTAGGGTTGTACAAAGTCAGTTACAGAGAAAGGAATCTTCATATCCGAATGCCAAGCTTGCCATCCACGCCAAAGAGAGTCCCATTCGGACACGGGAAAGAGTCTTCTCTCTTGTATCTTTACGGCCCATCAGTCCGGCCCATGTCCAACAGGCCGGACGTCCGAGGACCCCTTAATTCAGGACTCCCTCAGCGGCCCGATGAACCCTGAGCGGCGGGTGGCGAGTGCAGGCGTGCACTGGAATACTCTCGCAAAACTGCATTCGCTCTACCGTGCCCTCTCGGTGATCGCCATGCGGGATGGCAAAACACACGGCATTTTGGCTGGATAACTGGTGCCCCGGTGGAGCGCTCTGCCATCAATTCCTGGCCCTGTTCTCGCATGCTCTGAATGGGAACGCGAGTGTGGCATCTGTGCTGACTGGTGGAATCCAGAATGCTCTGGTTCCGCGCTTGACGGCAGCAGGTGATCGTGAGCTGGGCGCGTTGTACACAAGTCTGGATGGATTTGGTCTGACCCAAGGGGATGACTGCTGGCGGCTCGTTCATTGTGCCAAACCGGATAGCGCTCTGGACTCCGGTGAGCTCTATCGTCTGTGCATCTTTGGCGGCGTAGCAGCGGAATTCTCCTCGTTCGTCTGGACCAATCATGCCCCTCCCCGAGTGAGGTTCTTCGGTTGGCTGCTGGTTCAGGCAAGGATCCTCTTGCGAGCCTCCCTCTTTAAGAAGGGGTGCTCATGGAAGAGGAGGCTACGTGCCCCATCTGCTCTCACGGGATCGAGAGTGCCTCACATATCATGTTCGGCTGCAGCATGGCACGAGAATTCTGGCGGTCCATCGGCAGTGGCCCCCTGGGCGGTGCGGAGGTTGAGAATATTCTGGCAATGGAGGCCCCTCCAGCGGTCCCGCGGGCTACGGCGGCGAGGTTGACTCTGTTGTGTTGCTGGAACCTTTGGAAGCACAGGAATGGTGTGGTATTTCGTGGGGATCGTCCGGGGCTGCTCTCCCTCCGGCGCTCTTGTCGGGAGGATGCCAACTCTTGGCGTGTGCGTCTTCCCGGCGCTCTGCAGGGGCACGCGAATACTTGGCTTCGGGTGTTTAGTTGATACCCCCCCTCCTTCTCTTGTGATCTGAACAAATGTATGTGATTCCCTGGACCGCGCTCTCCGGCTGCCTCTACTCTCTCTGTGTTCTTTGTTGTTAGTTATGCGGGGCTGCTATAAAGTAACAAACCTGCAGCCTGCTGTAATGTAACGAACCTGCAGCCTTGCCCTTTAAAAAATAATGTTGCATATGTCTTACATATCTGTTGTTTAAACTTATCTGGGTTTTCTATAGTAGCCTGCATACTATATTTGTAAATTTACACTGAGAATTGTATGTCAAGTAATACCAGCGTACATTATGTTTGCATGGGTCAGTTAGACTTCGTTGCATTGTACATTATTATACCCCCAGCATCATGAATTGTACATTACCCTCAACATGACGATAAATATACAAGTGCTAACTAAAATAAACAAAAACAAATCTTAAGATTACAAGTGCGTTGCACGTGCGCATTTACTAGTCGAAAAAGAAAGAAACTAGTGTTGTCGGTCGTGCCTGATGTCGCTCCTTTTAACCCCGTCTCCACCGCTTCCGGCCTCTCTCTCCCTCCTCTCTCCGGTGGCTCCAGTCATCGGAGAGGAGGGAGAGAGGGGGGCGGCCCTAGTAGTCTGTGTACTAGGTTGCTCTTTTGCTTTAAATAAACCAGATCATAGCTCTTTCTTCCACTTCCTTGTGAGCTTGATGGCGGCCGTGGTGGTCGAAGCAAAGTTTGGGAAGTAGGCAGAAGGGTGAGATCTGAGGCCTTGCTTCTGGGCGCTTTGTGCGGTCCCGGATCTGGAGAATCAGCCGCATCTTGGCCTATCCTTCAAGCTGCCATCGTGGAGAGGGAGGCAGAGGATGAGTAAGTTGGAGATCTGATTTTTGCAGGTTGGGTTTGAGCTTAATCTCACCGGTGCATGATGCGGAGCTATGTCGCTCGCTGCAGCTAGGTCTCAGCAATAGATGGGTGGTCTTTGCCACCCCGGTGACCTTTCTGACCGAAGGGCGGCCATGTGTGGCGACGGCATCGTCCGTTCACTCTTTCTCTACCTCCTGGCTTGAGGCCAATATGTAGGCACTTTGTATTCTGCGTCGTGTTCACCTTTTCTTCCTCCGGCGAGCTGAGTCGAAGACGAGGAGGTGGAGGCCCTGCGGTCCCAAGTGGCTCGTCCCCGGCGACGGCCGGGTTGAATAGGCGACGGAATACTGTGATGGACCCGATTGTAATCTTAGTTCTCGGGCCAGGCTTCTCCTTGCTTATGTCAGGGACTGCCTTGTCATTTCTTTTTCTTTGAGGTCCTTTTCTGAATCATGCACTTTCTCTATTGAGTAAAATCTAGTCTCTGGGTCCTTCGGGACACATAGCATGTTCAAAAAAAACTTCCCTGTTCCATAGATCGTGGTTTCAGCCTGCCGACGATCGCACATCAATTTCTTTGTGCTCTAATCAACTTGCTTCCGCTCCAATCGCGACCACTCTACCAAGCAGAATATCGTCGTTGCCTTCGCTTCCTCTAGATCAACAATCCCAACCTCTTTGAAACCGTGCTTTGCACTACTAAGGAAAAGCCTAACAGTAGCGCGAGTTAAATGCTTATCAGTAGTACGGGTGGCCGCGTTACTGATACGGCGCTACAGCTAATGCTTATCAGTAGCGCGGTTCGACCCGCGCTGCTGCTATCTAGGTATAGCAGCAGCATCTGTGTGCAGCACGCACTGCTGCTAATAGCTGCAACGCCCTTTAACAAATAGCGCTACTTCTAAAAGCACGCTGCTGCTAAAGCCATACCCCGCGCTACTGTTATTAGTTTTTGATTTTTTTTTCTGCTCCATATTTTTTGCTGCTGACTTTTGTTTAGGTCTTTATACAATAATCTCTAGCATATCATACACATAGAAATGTAATCATAGCATATACATATAAATAGTCTCATCAAATCATGTCATCATCATAATCATCATCCAGCACAAAGTGGTCTCTCGTCATCATCTCGAAAATAGCGATACAAGTCTCGAATACTTGCAACTACATCGTCATCCATCTAAACAATCATATACGCGAGAAGAGCTATCACTATGAGTGATAGCGGAACTATGCAGTACATGAGGCGGCGGTTATGAGTCCTCTCTCGCGCTAGCGTGAACCTCAAGTAACTAGCTTCTGCTTCTTGTCTGCTTTTGAAGCCTTTATGGCTGGCGCCCGAGACCCCCACCACTTGCGCCTGACACTCAGGCCACTGATCGTACACTCCCGGAACCTTCCCTTTGTACACGACATAGCACTCCTTCGCCATCAAGAATCTAGGAACCTGTTAGAGATGCATCTTCATCAAGAGAATGTACGATCATATGCAACAAAATATACTAGAGCAACATGAAAAAGAAAGGGTTAGCAACTAGATGCAACATATAGTACGCAAACTAATTAACTGGAGGTACGCAGGTCATCGTACCCAAACTAACAAAGTAGCGTTACGCAAGTTCGGCAGGGATCGTGGACATCACAAAGTTTCATCGCTACAGAAAGTATACAAGTTCAACCGACACATATCATCATCATCCTCATCGTAAATCACTAGAAGTTCCATCCTTCCATATCATCAAGGATGGACCCTAGCTTCTTGAACGGCGTGAGGTCATGACGTTGCATGCCTATGCGAGTTCGGACGTCATCTCACGATACAGGGCCGTGGTGGAACATCCCCTTCTCATCGACGACTTCTTTCACGATGATCGTCGCAATGTCCCTTTGGATGCGAAAGAAGTCATCTCTAAGTTTATAATCCGCTTCTCCACGAGATTCTACCCACTTGTAGATATGATCATCGTTTCTAGTTGTCATGCGAAGCTTTTGGTGCTCCCTGCTGAACTCAATCATGAGATGGAGGAGGTAGAATCCATCTTTCTTGCTTGGTTTTGGGACATGGATGCAGCATAAGTTAGTTTTATGTGAGAAACCCAACTTCTAGTTCCTTTGTTTCCTGATCTGCAGGTGGCCACCCCTAATGTTGAAGCCTTGGAGAGCATCATCTAGAATATTCATTATGTGGGTGTAGTCCTTCTTCTCGTAATCTCTGGTAGGGTCAAAATACACGGCGTGGGAGACTCGCGGGTAAAGAACGATAAGGACGGCGCGCCCGTTGCTACGGGGAAAAATACACCTCAAATTATTCTCCATATGAGCGAGAAGGAATGATTGAAATGTACGAAAGGGTTATCCGCAACTGACTTACTTTGGATGATAAGACAGGAGGACAATTTCCTGGTCCTTATTCTGTACCATGAAGTTTTGGAGGTACTCCCTAGCAGTTTCACGCTCAAAGTCGCCGAGACTCAAGAAGGACTCGTGCATGTAGTACGGATCCGCCACACAAATTTGAGAGACTTCTTCTCTCTTCATGACAGAGCTCATATGTAGCGCAAAAAGGCGGACGATTGTAAAATCGAGCCGCCTTGTTAGAAACATCTCGAAAATATGGTCAAACCGCAGGAGAACACACCCGTGGGCCGTGTGTCGACGTAGCACTTCCCCTCAGGCACACGAGCCACGTATGTTGGATATCCTGGATCCTTCGAGGCTAGTAGGCTTTTCTCAGTCGACAGCACATGGTCGTGCAGTCTCCTGAGATCCCCTGATAGTGCCTCCAGCGGTTTCGGCGGTAGCATCGGCTCGCCCGTGACATGGAACGTGGCCGCATCTTTGACGGGTACACTCTCTTCAAAATCCACCGTCTGGTTGCTATGTGCTCTGACTTGTTTGGAGACAACTATCTTCCCCGGTCTCTTCCTCTCCTTTTTCTTGGGCACACCTTCTAGACCCTTCCTTAACCCCTGCCCCAGTGTTGCCGGGCTAAGCACTGTACGAACCCCGGCTAGTTGAGCCTGTGTTGAGGCGGCATCTTCAGGTGTGTCCTGTGAGCATTTCATGAAGAGAGACTTCTTGCAATCCCTGCTAGGACGTTCCTGCCCAGGAAGATCATCCATATCCTCATTAGCATGCTGATAGCCTGATTCGCCATATGGTTGACTCATCATATCTAAGTCACCGTCATAGGCACCTGTATTGAGGAAACCCATTGGGTCCTCCGTCTCATCATCCATTCTCTGTTCTACGGGACCGATTACATCAGCCAGTACTATTGGACCCCCTTCATCACGTCGTCCGCCGCTCTCACCCGGCACTACAGGAGCTGGTAATTGCATAGCTGGGGTGGTGGTCTCCATACATGCTTGTTGATGTATGGTTATTGGTGTCCTCTCGGCCGGCTCCAGACGAAGAAGATTCTTCGGCCATAGCAGCACCCAACCCTTGCAGCTTCCAAATCCGTGGCGGGGTCTCGTCGTCCTCTCCCCCTAGGCGTAATGGAGGAGGCAAATCCTCGTGCCCCGATGTCACACTCAACAAGGTAACCCTGAAGTGCCCAGCGGGCATCGACTGGTTGTGGAACGTGAGTTCCAAGGGCTTCGTTATCACCCCCTTTCCCACGTCCACCTTCTGGCCTTTGATCAAGAAGAGTACGGTGCACGGGGTTTCGTCGGCCTGCAAACACATGTCTGTGGCATAAATCATCTGAAAGGCAACAGAAATGGAATATTCTAGATATATATGTTCATGCGACATGTAATTACCGTGAGGGCATCGAGATCAGCCAAAGACAAAGGCCCGCCTAGTGCGCCAGAGACTGAGGATGGGCTGCTATGAGCGGGTGCGGGTGCGGGTGCGAGAGCAGGCCCGGTTGCGTGAGCAGGTGATGGTGCGGTGGTGTTGTTCACGGAGTTGCTCGCGACAAAACTGGGCAACGGGAAATCATGTACTGTCTTGAATGGATTTTCCTTCGTCCATTTGATGATAGCCGAGACCAAGTTAGTAGTGAAATCATTTCTGCAGGCAGTACAGCTGCATTGACTGCCTGCTGTAGCAACTCATTTTTCTCCTCGTCTGTTTTTTCGCGTCCTCAGCTGCTTTTTTCTCGAACGCAAGCTTCACCTTCTCGTTGATGTCCGCCTAACTAAACTTCTTTTGCTGCTTCTTGGCCTCCGGGCCCTCGTTGTAAAACACATTCCATGTGGCGCCGTCTCCAGCGCCGTGCAAACGTCCATATTGCGGCCGCTGGCCCAAAGGGAGTCCCTTAAGTTCGTTCAAGGCCCGGTTGAGAGGGGTGTACCACTTAGGCCTCATCGAAGAAGTAGGGCTTTCGGCTGCAAGCTGGTGTTGCTTCTCCTGCAGAAGGAATGTGAACCGTTTACGAATGTGTACTCGACTTGATCTGGAGCTAAATGTAAGGTGGTAAAAGAATACTTAACAGTATTCTAATCAATCTCCTCGTGATATGGTCCGTGTAAAAAGCCTTCTTTTCCTTGTCCCACTTGTAGCGGGCCCTGATGAAGTCATGCTCCAAGGGGTAGGTGAACTTCGTGAAGGGGTCTGGGAGACCCGCGGCTTCACGTTCCATGTCCTCCTTATCCCATATGGGCCTTTTACCGAGGTAGCCACGGCTTCCGAGGCGATGCTTCCCCGTGTTCCATTGCTGAAGGCTCTTGAATTTCGCAGCCTTAGCCTTGGGTGCTTCGGTAGCGCAAGTGTCCCTAAACTTTTCGAAATCCTCTTCCTCAGCCTCAATAACTCGTTTCACCCTCCCTTTCCAGGAGGCCAAATCATTGCTGAACATGCCCATGGCGTGATTGTTCATCTTTTTCATCTTCGGATCATCCCACGGTTGTTCTATCTTATCATCCCGGTCGGGGAACTTGAATCTCTTGTCCAACTTCGTCGGGAGCAACTGCCTCAAATGTTCTTTACTATTTAAGTCATCGTCGTTGATGCTCGCGCATTCCCGTAGGATGCATCCTACTTGGTTCCCATAGCACTTGCGAGGTTCTTCCGGATCTAATGGCTCAAACTTGCCAGGTGCCATCTTTGTGATCACCAGTCGTCCAATGCCGAGTTTGTTAGGTTTTCGTATCCTCTGCTTCTTCTGCTTCTTCTTTTCGGAAGCGACATCTGCGCCGTTACCTTCCCCGCCGGTCTCGGCGCCGCCATCGGTGCCGGCATAGTCGGTGTCAATGTCGCCGTCAGTACCATCATCGAGGCTGACCCGCAAACCTTGAGTGTGCTTAGCAGACAAAATGTCTAGGTACTCTTGTTCACCCTCATAATCCATCTCGTCTGCATCTTGGTCAGAAGGCCCGTTTCTTCGTTGTTCGACATGTTTCCTATGATTATGTCTCCTCGTTTAATTCTAAAACTATGAAAAAATTGAGAAATGACATAAAATATATATATATATATATATATATATATATATATATATATATATATATATATATATATATATGTTTGCCGGAATGCCGTTTCCCAGCAACTTCCAGCACTCCATATGCCTACTATCAAGCACAATGCCAAAATTCATGGAAAATTTCGGCACGACCTTTGCTAAAAAGTGGACATATCGAGCGCCTGAAATTCACCGGAACGGAAATGAATCAACATTCCGGTGTAACATAGGCCACTCGGATCATTTACCCTACACATAATCATCGTTTTCCAAATATGACATGTCCAAATTCCAAATTTGACATGTGCAAATCACATGTCCAAATTCCAAATATGACATGTCCAAATCACATGTGCACATAACACATGTCCACTTCAAATTTGCATATAAAAGGAAGAAAAATATAGACCTTGAAGAAAAATGCAAGAAGTCATTTTTCCTCACAATATTTGAAAGTAAATTCAGCCTACCTAAATTTGAAACTAAAAAAATTTGCTTTAACAAGGGATGTTGATTTGTACAATTGCTTAAACTAATTCTGTTTTTAATACTAATTCTAATTAACTAACTAGCACTATAAAATTAAAATAGCAACAATTACTTAAACTAAAAAATGCAAGAAACCTATATAATCAATTATGCCTTTTCTTTTAACTACAATTGCTTAACCCTAAATTTCTGTCCTATTTTGAAACCTATGGTTCATAAAAACCTAGCTAAATTCATAACTAAATAGATAACCTAATTAACCTACTGCCCTGACTAAAACCTAAGTAAATTAACCGAAGAACCATAGCTAGCAAAGGGAGGAGGAGCAGTGGGGGGCTTACAGAGGGTGCAGGGGTGAGGAGGCAGGCCCGACGACGGCCGAGGTTGGGAGGGGAGGAAGCAGAGGCGGGAGTCGTGGCGTGTCGGGGTCGGGGGCGAGCGCCGGGACGGGGCCAAGCGCAGGGGCGTGGCGAGGGCAGGGCTCAGGCGGCGATGACACGGGGGAAGAGAGAGTGGGGATTTGGGGGGAAAAGCAGAGGCGGGAAGAAGCAGAGAGAGTGAGGATTTGGGGGGTTAAGTCGATGTAGCAGTAACGCGTTTTGGACAAACGCGCTATAGCTAAGTTAGCTATAGCGCTTTTATCCTGACAGCGCTACTGCTATTACAGGTAGCTATAGCGTTTTTAATCGGAAAGCTCTACTGCTACCTTGACTAGCTGTAGCTCTTTTTCAGAAAAGCGCTACTGCTATAACCAGTACCTATAGCAGTTTTCCTGTTTGTTTCTTCAATTTTCTTTTCCTTTATTTTCTCTCACTTTTCTTTTCCTTTTTTCCGAGAGAAGTGAACGAAGGGAAGGTGATACAATGTATATAACTAAGGTGATATATATTGCATCATTTGACGGTTAAGTATGTATACAAAATAGGAACATATATATTACATCATTTGACCCATGCATAATGGCTAAGTGTGTACACAAAATAGGAACATATATATTACATCATTTGACCGATAACATACGGTTCCTCGGCGTTGACGTTTTCGTTTTTGAGTGAGCTTTTTTCCCTTCTTGTTTGTTGAAGAATAATTGAGCCCCTCATTGTGACTTTTCCTTTTCCATGAAGTACGATTTTTCTTAGGAAACGTAGTATTGATTCTTCTTCTGATGTATACTTCATCGTCATTGTCATCTTCCCTCATTGGGTTGCCGTACTGGTCGTAGTCTTCCTCATTGGCGACTCCATCCATTCCAATGATGTTCCTTTTGCCTCTCCTCACGACAACACGGCCGGGATTGCGCGGGTCGGTTATGAAGAAGCATTGTGTCACGTGCTTAGCGTGTACCCATGGCTCGTTTTTTACGATAGCGTTCACGGTAGCGCTCTTGGCGTCGGGTATAGTCATGGTAGTGAAATACCGGTTTTCTTTTTCGACATTCTTAGCCCATCTGACACGAACATCGTCGTGTTGTGCAGTCCAGAGTAGTCAAGCTCCTAAGTCTCCTCTACCCTTTCGTAGAATCTCTCAGTTGCGCCATTGTCACTTCCGGTCATGCATTCCATCGTCACCCCTGAGTTCTGATCATCGCTGTCCATATCTTTGGCCTCCGTGTAGAACATGTATCCGTTGATATCGTATGCCTGATAGGTGACGAGGTTGTGCGAGGGGCCATGTGTTAAGGCGTATATGAGCAATCCGTCCTTAGAGCCCTCTTCCGGTGGATTTGCAATAATATGCTCTTTGAACCAATGCAGGAAAGTGGGTTGTGCTCTCTAGTAAACTTCGGCGTCCGTCTTGCATACCCCCCGGTCACGATACTTCTTTGTGATAATTTCTTTGTGCAGTGCCACGAAAGGATCTACCTCGTCTAGATGTTGTAGCACTACCAAATTTGCTCTGTCAAAGTCGTTGCGTCGATCTGAGTATGCCACGTGCAGTTCCCTGCGACTGTTGGAGTGACCTTCTCCTTCGAGCCTCCCATCGTGCTTGTTAAGGGGCAAACCAACACCAACACCAGGCGGCTGGTCTGCGCCATATAGAAAATTCTCGCAGAAAGAGATGCACTCTTTGCTCAGATAGCCCTGGACGATGCTTCCATCCGGACTGGACATGTTACGAACGAATCCTTTGATGATCCCATTCATCCTCTCAAACGGCATCATGTTGTGCAGGAATGACGGACACAGATCTATTATGTCGTCCACAATATGGACACACAGATGCACCATGATGTCAAAGAACACGGGCGGGAAGTACATCTCAAGCTCATTCAGTATCACAACGATCTCTTCCTGTAGCCTTCGGAGCTGCCTCACAGTGATCGACTTTCGAGAGATGACGTCGAAAAAGTTGCAGAGACCAATAAGCGTGTCACGGACGTGCTTGTCCATTATCCTTCTAAGGGCAATAGGTAGTATCTGCATCATCATGACATGACAGTCATGGGTCTTCATCCCGCTGAACCTTTTCTTGTCCGTGTCTAGATATATACTTATCTTGCCACAGTAACCAGAACTAACTTTGACTCCGGTAAGGCACTTAAAGAATTGATCGATCTCAGCCTGACTTAAGGTGAAGCAAGAAGGGGGGCAATAATCCTCTTCCTTTACTTTTTTTCCCTTCTTCTCCCGCACCTCTGTCTTCGTCTCTGTCTCATCCGACTTTTAACGGGGCGGCATGTGCAGATCTTCCATGATTTTCAAATCTTGCAAGTCTTTTCTTGCCTTCGGCCCATCCTTGGTCTTATCCAGCATGTTCATCAGTGTCGCGAGCAAGCTCTCAAGGACATTCTTACAGATATGCATTTTGATCAAGGCAATGAGGTGTGTCAAGTTTCTGCCAGTACTCCAAGTCCCAGAACACAAACCTCGTCTTCCATACCTTCAGCAGCGGCTCCGGTGCCTTTTTCATCGTCTTTCCCGGCGCGGGGCACTATTCCCAGTTTTTCAACAGATCATCGATTTCGGCGCCGCTCCGCTTACGTGGAGGTCCTCGATGCTCAGCGTGACCATTGAATAGATCTCCATGGTTTCTCCACGGGTCGTCCTGATCGAGCCATCTTCGATGCCCCATGTACACGATTTTCCCAGAACCGCCATCTTTCCTTGACGTTAGCTGCTGAGACGTCGTATCATCCATGCACTGCGTGCATCTGCAATATCCATGGCACACCTGGACTGCAACATATACGTAACCGGTATAGTCATGCACCGTCGTGATCAGCGCGGCTCTCATGTAGAAATACTCGCCTTTGCCGGCATCCCATGTCTTGGCCGGTGTTTTCCATAACATGTCTAACTCCTCTTGACGTAACCCCAAATACAGATTAATATTATTTCCTAGTTGTTTCGGCCCTTGAATCAGCATGCTCATGTGAATGTACTTCGACTTCATGCACAACCAGGGGGGAGGTTGTACATCCATACAAACACGAGCCATGTGCTATGGTTGGTGTTCTGGTTGCCAAACGGATTCATGCCATTGGTACACGCACCGAGCATGATGTTCCTTGCATCACATTCGAAATACCGATAGAAGCCGTTCAACGCTCTCCACTGTCTTCCATCCTTGACGTGTCTCAGCTTCGGATCATCTCCATCGTCGGGCTTCTTCCTCTTCACGTGTCAGCACATGAGCTTTGCTTCCTTGGGATCTACAAAATACCGCTGTATACGGGGAGTGATCGGTAAGTACCATACAACTTTCTGGGGAGATTTCTTCCCGGCCTTCTTGTATCGAGAAGCATTGCACACCGAACAGCTTATTTTTTCAGCGTGCTCCTTCCGATAAATTATGCAATCGTTGATGCATGCATGGTATCTAACATGTGGCAGATCAAGAGGGCACACGATCTTGTTGGCCTCATCCACACTAGTAGGACATAGATTCCCCACGGGAAGAACATCCTTTACGTACTTGAGATGCTCATCAAGGCTAGTGTCGGTCCATTTGTTTTTAGCTTCGTCTTCAGGAGTTGGAGCATAAAACTCAAGCGGGTCACCTCAGGATTGCAACCATCATACAATGGGGTGTTGCGAGTCTACCACTAGTTGCTGCAGCTTAGTCTCCTCTCTAGAAACAGCTCTCTCAGTACTCGTCTCCTTGCGAAGCAGTGCTTGAACATGAGGGTCCCGCACGATTGAACTTAGTACCGATGAACTCTGCGGCGTGGAGTCCACGTTCTCTTCACCGCCATGTCCGGCCCCTTCTCCGCCGCCATGTCCGGCCCCTTCTCCTCAGCCATGTCCGACCCCTTCTCTGCTGCCATGTCTGGCCTCTTCCCCGCCGCCATTATCGATCATCTCTTCGTCTTGCCCCGTGTTGTCATTGCCTGCCCCGTCGGCGTCCTCAACATCATCATCCTCATCTTCAATTATCCAGCGAGTATAGCCATCCATGAAACCAGTCATGAGCAGGTGCGCTTCGACACGACCATCGTCATAGGGGTTGAGCCAAACTATTCCTTTGCATCTTTGACAGGACATAAAACCTCTGTCAGGTTATTTTCTTTCATGTCTTGCACCGCCGACCGCAACCACCTGTCCACCATCGTTCCACTGACCACCATGAACGCATGCATGGTAATAATAAACAAATTGATTACAAAATGCGTGCATGCATCAAAGTCATACAAAAATTCGGCATGACCTTCCCTAAAAATAGGACATATAGATCTAGAGTTTGCCCGGAATTCGCTGAAACAGAAATAAATCGACATTTCGGCGAAACAAAGGCAACTCACAAGCACAATTCGGTGTCAACTCATGCCACACACACAATTTCCATCATATCGCCCGATTATGTCATATCGCACACACATACACATACTTCCATTCTTGCAAAAGCATGAATTTTTAATCACCTATCTCTCGAGATCGAGCACACGCGGTGGAGATGGATGCATGTAGTAGGGAGATCAAAAGTGGACAAAGCTCTTCTTGACAAGGCTAGATCTAGTTAGGCATCTACCTAGCTAGCTAATTTGGGAGGAGACAACTTCAACTAGTGGAGGGGGAAGGAAAAAGAGAAAGGAGATGCATTAATGGAGGTGGTGTAGTTAGCTAGGAGTAATAAAGAGAGAGAAAGGTAGGTAGAAGAGGGAGAGTAATGGGGGGAGAAGTAGTGAGGAAGAAGCAAAGTGAGGGAGAGAGGAGGTGGGAGGTAGGGGAAAGTGAGGAAGAGAGGATGGGGGGAGGGAAAAAGGTGGTATTATGCTGCGTCTTAGCAGTAGCGCGTGTCGTAAACAGCGCTACTGCTAAGAACATAGCAGCAGCGCGCTACCGGCACACGCGCTACTGCTAAGCGGGGCCCGCCATGTGGCTGGTTTTAAAATTAGCAATAGCGCCTCCCATAAAAAGCGCGCTACTACTATAACTTTATCAGTAGCGCGGTTAGCAAGAGCGCTACTGCTAAACCTAGGGTGGCGGGTACTGTCGGTCGATTTTAGTGGGAGCATGGTTCCACTAGGCTGCGCTACTGCTAACGGAGGAGTAGCAGTAGCGCTTGTTTTGTACCCGCACTACTGATAATTAGCAGTAGCGCCTCTTTTTGTACCGCGCTGCTGCTAAGATTATGTATATAAGGTTTTCCCTAGTAGTGTTGATACCACTTGTTAGAATTAGTCCGAGACGACCGTCAATTCGTCGAGGACAAGCAATCACATAAGCACAAGCACAGCATCGAAATTTGTTAACGAGATTTACCAACATGGCTACAGCCCGAGGACATGATGACGGGCGCACCTCCCAATGTACCAAATCACATGATTCAGTCCACAATAAGCCCTCCGAGGCCACCAGACAGCTCTCCGACCACCGTGCCACAGCCGGTCCAAGCATCCCTGCCACGGGCGCCCGGACTGTACCTCTCGTGATCTCTGTCTTAGCCTACAGCATATGTCTAGTATTTTTGGCTACCCCACGGTGCCCTTATAGAATAGGCCCGGGTTACACGTGTTCAACTCAAACACCTAACCCTCCGCTAATTACAAGTCCAACTATAGCACAAGTCGTACACATAATATTCGACACATAATTTTAACAATTTAGGCACCGGTGCACACATTGACAGGGACACACTGTTCATGGTAGGAGAAGATGAGATAGCAATACAAGCATCCTACAAAGTGCAAGGTGTCCAGGGTATTCTGGGGCAGGGGCGCTGAAATACAGCCAGATGGGCTCCCATTTGGTTTTGGAGAAAATCTTATAAGGGTAATAGCTACGATGGGGCAAGGAGTACTCCCCTTTTCGAAAGAAAAAAATAGCTACGATGGGGTACGCATCAGGATCGAGGACAAGAGGGAGGAAGGGGAGTGTAAATTTCGATGGGTAGGAGGAGAAGGCTGAACGCCAAAACCAACATGTACCATTAACTCTGAGGAATTCATGGAATTCATGGAAGGAGGTGAATAGAGCAATGATCTCATAGAGAGGTCTGTCTGGAAGATCTGCCCAACCTAGGGGTGCACACGTGGCGCAGGAGATGGATATTAGGGCATGGCAAGCCTCCTTAGAGGAGCTTTTATTGCAACACCACCAGATTCCCTGTGACAGACAACAAATCAAGATCAAGCAAGAACACATAAAGAAATGGAGATAGTAACTAGTCAACTGGTTGAAATACGGCCAGATGTGCAACACGTTATCATATACCCATAACTAGAAGTGCTATCATATACCCGTAACATCATGCGGAAAGAATGTAAGCGACATATTTAATGACCGCATGTCCCCCCGCCCCCCGCCTCCCCCCGCGTCGCCTCCTCTGAGGCGACTCGGGGGCCAACCCTAGCGCCGCCGCCGCGTTC
>NC_057814.1:27591193-27620881 GCF_018294505.1 Triticum aestivum
CGCGCGGACGGTGTGGGGGCTGAGGACGCTGGCGCAGTGGCGGCTCCTCGCAATCCGTCATGGCTCCATGTAGAAGATCCGCCCCTGCTCCGATCTGTCCCGATCCGTGCTGGCGCCGGTCCTTGGCGGCTACTTTCGGCGTCCCTTATTGCCGGCCTGGCAGATCTGGCGTGCGGGTGAGGTTCCGGGGGAAACCCCTAGCGGGCGCGGCGGCCTCCCCAAAGTCGACGCCTTTGGCGCCGATCCCCTTCCTGGAGGCTTTGGGGTGGATCCTCTCCCTTCCGCCTCCTCCTCGAGCTATGACGAAAGCTTTTGTTCCCCCTGGGCGTCGATGGCACCCTAGTGTCGTGTTCCTTCTTGAAGGCGGTGGCTGGGAACAGCTCTTGGTGGCGGGGCTGCTGGTGGCGTGGTGGCGGTGCGACTTCGGCCTTCTACTTGGTGTTGCGCCTTGCTTCGCGGGACCAACAGACGGTTTCTTTGGTGGAGCGGTGCTTCATCCATACATTGATGGCGACGGATCTTGATGGCGTGGCGCAGTGCAGATTCGGAGTTCTATGTGGGAGGATGGACTCGCGCAGGAGGACGACGCTGTCTGGCGTCGTGGTGGCGTCGATGGCAGAGAGACCTGGCACGGTAGATGCAACAGTACAGCTCTGAAGATGGACTCGTGGCAGGTGGCTGCGGCGGCCTCGTACCCGGCAGGCGTCCTGGTTGAGGAGTGCGCCAGACTGGTAGGTGCCCCATACCAGGCAGGCATCCTGGTTGGGACCTCAGGTCTTACATGTTTAGGTTTGGCTGCGATATCTGTTTAGTATTAGGCCCAGGCTATCAGCGCCCCTTCATCAATTGAATAGGTGTAGCGACAGTTGTTGCTTAGACGGTGGCTTTAGTCTGGTTGTTGTATGACTTTGTATGGTCTTGTGAGAATAATTAATAAAGTGGCCGTATGCATCGCCCAGATGCAGAGGCCGGGGTCATCCTCCTTTTCTAAAAAAATCAAATCAAATCGATATTTATTTCGAAATTCCCCTCCATGTCTGCTGAACATTTGGAAACAACAGGTACTTGAAACAACTCGCCGGGTGCTAGAACAACATGCATCCCATGTATTCAACAGAGCAAACCATGTAAAGCAACGCTCCAAAACAGCGATCACATTTGGAGAGCACGGGTGTACAGCCAGTCACATACAGTTATAGGCAGATCATTCACTCCTGTCACTTGAAGAACAGAAGAAAACAATATTGAGCAACTGTGTTATGTGTCAACGAAAGGAATCTGTTCAATGGTGCAGTAGGTCTCGAGCGCTACAGAAATGCCTAAATGCCGAATTAAAATACATGATAAATTGCTCAGTTTTTTAGTTTAATTCTGCTCGAAGGCTGAACATTGACAGTGACTAGCAAGTATCGAGAGTGCATGTAAATTACAAATCAGACCGATGCTTCCTGAACTCAACCAAATCAAATCTATGCTGCCAACCTTTTTCAATAGACTCAGCAACCAACACCCAGCGTCAGGTCCAGTTCAATTCCCACAACACTAAGCATTTCGTTTGAGGAGACTACGCACTCTAGACTCATCATCCATGCCGGCTTGATACAGAAAGGACCTACGACCACGGAATCATCTACTTCTAGATGCAAGTGTAAAGAGAGATAATGCTAGGGATTCAGCTCGACGGGGGGGAGGCCTACACGATGGCATACCTCTGGGCGGATTATGAGCGGCAGCAGCAGCAGCATTTGGCAAGCATCATGTGCTAGGAATGCGTTAGGCATATAGTGGTCAGCATTCAGCAGAGGAAAGGCACCAACCATGGACAGCAGCTGTTGCTTCTCATCTCAATCATATTAGAATGTCGTATCAGGGAATGTCTTCTTCTGGAATTGATTTGATTTGCATACTATACACGTATCCCAAGGAACATTTCATTGATTTGAATATATAACAAATCAACAGTACTACAGGCCAAGAATCAATTCTCGACTTAAAAATAGCAAGGAAAATACAATATATGGCAGATGATTTACAATACATGGCACTAGATTACATCAAATATGGAGAACACAACAGTGGTACATGCCAGTTCATACAATATACTTTTGTCACAACACCCCTGGATATAGAGAGCCATCCGTAAAAGGGAAAGTTCTGGATCGAACACATACATGATTATTATCATCCATAACATATAACAATACTTAAGTTTTACCAAGTTTCCTCTTCAGATTGGTCCATCTCAGTACCACTGCCACATAAATCCTGTCCTGCAGCCCTTCAATAAATCTGAAATAAGCAGTTCTCCATCTTTTTTTAAATAGCATCACACAGAAGACCACCCAAAGGCCAAGGACATACCCAACAGCCAAACCAACGTAAAGGGATATATCCTCCGATCCATCTCCATGATCTACATGTGTAGGTCGACTTGAACTATTTCCTGTACAGTTGTTCGTCAAGGGGTAACCACATAAACCAATGTTCCCAATGTAGTCAGATGCGTCAAAAGTCTGTAGTTGATTTCCAGTTGGTATCTTTCCGGAAAGATTGTTGTATGACAGGTTCATATGGCTCAAAGAGGTAAGAGCAGTCATGCTTGAAGGGATCTCTCCTGAAAGTTCATTGTTTGACAGGTCAAGAGATTCCAATTGCTTGAGCTCACCAAATTTTTCTGGGATTGCACCACTTAAGCTGTTCAATGACAAGTTCAGACTTCTTAATCCAATGAGACCACCAATATCTCGAGGGATCACTCCGGTTAAACTGTTACATGACAAATCAAGAACCACCATGTCTGAGATATAGATAAATACAAGTTGTTGTCCTTTTGTAAGAACAGATAAAGTTTCCCCGAAAGAAATAGAGAGATATACTGAGTTGTACAGATGAGCCCCTTGTCTATTACTGAAGGCATAATAAAGAACATCACTATGTCCAGAAGTGCGGGCCATTGCACTCAAGTTAACTAATGAGTTCGGCACGCTTCCTGAGAAGTTGTTGTGTGCAAGATCTAAAAACTGTAGCTCTCGAATCTTTCCAATTTCAATGGGAATCTGGCCAGAAAACATATTGTACCGCAGACGTAACATTGCTAAGTACGGTAACTTCACCCCCATCCAGACAGGTAGGTCTCCGGAGAATATGTTATATGAAAGATCAACAAAAACAAGGTTGGGGCAGCTTTGAAAGACTCTTGGGAACTCTCCTGAGAGGTTGTTGGTATGCAAATTTACCACATTAAGATTATGCATGGGTGGGTTAGAATCCTCTTCGCAACTTGGAACTTCTCCTGTCAGCTTGTTCCCTGATAGATCTAGCAGAGCCAACTGTGTCAATGAGCATAACGAAGATGGAATGGAGCCTGATATTGAATTGTTATAAATACTAAGATACTGCAACAACGGGGCTCCGAAATCTGATGGCAACGACCCCGATAAAGAGTTTACTGACAAGTACATGCCTTTAATATTTCTTGGGAATTTTGGAACTGCGCCAGTAAATCTGTTGTTGGACAGAGCCATTGTTTCTGCTGCCATAAATTCCAGTGTTGCTGGTAGTGCGCCAGTTATCTGATTTTTGGATAGATCCACCACTTTTGCCCTTGAAAAGGCAACCCAAAACCAATCTGGGATTGTAGTTATGGTTGTATTTGCAATCAATAGGATCCCAAGGCTTGTCTGTGATCTAAGCCATGACGGGAATGCTGGTCCTAGCTGCAAACCTTCTAAGGTAACTACTTGTAGTTTGAATGGAGGAACCCAATTCGGACTGACCTTGATCTGAAGAAGTGTGTGGCCCAAACTTAAGATCTTCAAATTTGTAAGGCTTCTTAGGTGATCTTCAGTGACTACGCCATGTAGTTCGTTTCTTTCTAAGTCCAAAATAAGCAACTCGGTGAGTGACCATATCCATTTGGGTATAGGGCCTGTAAGCTTATTTTGAGGTAGGGCCAAGCAGGTCAGGTTTGTAAGAGGCCCGGGACTACTGGGCATGGCCCCACCTAGCATATTATCTCCCAAGTCCAACACTTGCATCTTGTTCAAAGTACAGTTTGGTAACCGCTCCATCAACTCTGAGATATCCCCTGAGGTGTTGCTGCCTGACAATTCTAGTATCTTCAGGTTGCATAGATTTTTGAAATTTGATGGTATCATATTGGACATAAGATTATTCCCCCCGAAATAAACTTCCTCGAGAGAGGCCATATTACCAATATATTCAGGAATACGACCATAGAAGTGACAACGAAACAAGTTCAGAGAAGTGAGGGACGTTGAGTTCCAAAACCAGTGTGGAGCAATGGTGGTGTTAAAGTAGTTCTGTGAAATGTCAAGCACCTCGAGTGCCGTAAGATTGGATTGACCAAGGACAGAAACTGTGCTTCTTAGGCCTGTGTACTTTAGGTAAAGCTTGCTAAGATTTGGAATCCTGTTAATTTCATGGACCCAGTCTAGTGCAGTGGTAAGGTTAATATAGCTCAAGTCGAGGTGCTTCAGTGATGACAGGTGTGATAACCACCGAAGATCACTTGAGTACAATATGTTATAACTTGGGAGTTTGAGATCCAGGTAGGCAAGCTTGGAGAGGTTCCCAATCTGCGGGCATACTCTCCCATAGAACAAGCTATATGAAAGGTTTAGATATCTAAGGCTCGGAAAAGAACCAATGAACTCCGGTATCTCAGACCAGTTGAAGCTATTGCAGCTCAAGTCTAGATACCTCAGTTGCTGTAAAGTAACCAAGGAGTGGCTTATCGCACCTCTATACGTAGAGTATCTGAGGCAGTCTTGAGCACTTCCACGAAGATTGAGCTTGACGACGTGGCCGGTTTTGTAGCTGCACCTGACGCCTTTCCAGGTGCAGCATTCTTCACCTTGCCATGACGAGAGGTTGACACTGGGCTCCCAGAGGCTCTCCTTGATGGAGAGAAGCGCGTCCCTCTCGTACGTGACACAACTCACATTTGAAGCTGGTTCATGGAGGGGAGAGGCTGTGGCTGGTGGTGGAAAGGAGAGGAGTAGGCACAGCAAAACTATCAGAGTTCCTTGGACAAGAATCCCGAGGTCAGACATATTTCAGTGTGGGTTTTCTCTTACGGATATTTGGGTATGAAGGTATGCATGCTTGTGAACTCCGGTCTGGATCTTATTCTATAGTGGATCTGTCGTTGGGTTCAGAGGAAAAGTCACATGTGGAGGTTAGACTGACTAGGACCATTGATGTGATTTATATGTCTTATGCTTGCAGAAACACATACGGCAACCGCAAGGCACGGTAAGTGATATTCTACATACCCAGATGTCCTTCTCATCTAGATAGCAGGATGTTCTTCACATGTAGATAGCAGGATATGTGGTTCCCCTTCCACTGATGGGACTGTGGCCTATGACCTATCACACAGGGCATCAGTCACCTAGTCTTTGCTTCGGTTACCTATCACACAGGGCATCAGTCACCTGTAGGGGTCAAGGATGGATGGTTAGAGCATCTCCAACAGCCGCCCAATGCGTGGCGTCCAAAAAATGGGTTTACAGCGTGCAAGTAGTTTTTTTTAGGGCGCTAGAAGACGTTTGCTCCAACACGCGCCGTAAAATATGCACAGCGCGCGAGTCCAGCGGTCCCAATCAAGCGGTCCCATCTGCAGCAGCCCAAAGTTTGCAGCGCGCGCGACCGGACACACTAAATATGCTGCGCGCGATGCCTTTTTAATGCGCGCTGCATTAGTTATAGCGCGCGCGCGTTTTTTGTCCGGCTACTGGAGACTTCAAATCGGGTCCGCGCGCGTTAAAAGCAGTTTTTATACCGCGCGTCGCTTATATAACGCTTCTGTTGGAGATGCTCTTACAAAACTGCAAGGCCAATACGGTTGGCGATTGTGATACATAAAATTCAGAAAAGAAGCATTAATAGAAGTTTCACTTGGCAAGACGACTTGAATATACAATGTGTACTACTTCTATTTTTATTTTTATCTTTGCAAGCTCAAGTGCTTAACTAAATCGGTTTGACTGGCACCATAACACACACGGCAACCGCATGGCACGGTAAGTCATATCCTCATCATCTAGAAATAGCAGGATGTGTAGTTCCAGTGATGCGATTACGATGTGGGTATAAGGATTGAATTATAATGGGACAAACAAAGATATATACCCGGAATTGTGTTAGCTAGTCCAGTCTCTGCTCTGTAGGTGTATCAGGCTAGTCTTGTTTTTGCTTCAGCTACATATCACAAGCCATGGCATCAGTACACTCCAGAGTATCAATTCCCACATCGGAGTCTCACTTTTAACTCGTACAGAACAAGAAGAGGTGCTTACTGTTTTAACTCGTACAACATTCAGAAGGGGAGGAAATTCATCCTGGCCGGTTTCTGCACTTCATTTCCAGAAATTAGCACGGATCATGCCGGTGAAAACAAAATATCATCTAGTTCTTTCTCAACGGATTTTCAGTCATACAGTCACTAACAACTCTTCGATCGAGCAAGTGGGAACAGTAAACATGACACTGAAGAAATAGCAGGGAGACGACGGCGAGGAAGACGCCGCCGCCGCCGCCATTGCTCTTGTGCTGCCACCTGTAGGTTCACTTCACCTCATCTCCTGTCGCACTTGGACTTATTTGTCTGCTGGGCTGGCCCGGTTAGAAGCACAATTATCTTGAAGGAGAAAGAAACTGGTCCCAGATAATCCATGCAAATGATAATAATCTTTTTTTGTATATATGAAGATTTTCATACGAGCAGTACATTTTTTTGCTAGAGTTTTTTTTTTGCATGACTTTCATAGTACATTTACTTTTTTGGAGAAAAGTTTCGATCTATTCATTTTCAATCACGGCAGTACAACGAACACCAGAAATAATAAAAATTACATATAGATCCATAGACCACTTAGCGACGACTACGAGCACTGAAACGAGCCGAATGCACGCCGCCGTCATTGCCCCTCCCTTGCCGGAGCCGGGAATTTTTTTTTGTAGTAGACAATCCGGAAGTCGTCGTGCTAAGACCCCATAGGACCAGCGCAGCAGAACAGCAACCGTTCGCTGATGAAGAGTAGCGTAGATCGGAAGGATCCAACCTAAAAACACATTAACGTAGATGAACTATGAACTATGACCAGATCCAAGCAAATCCATCAATGAAAGATCCGCCGAAGACACACCTCCACACGCCCATCGATGATGCTGGACACCATCTTCAGGGAGCCGCCGCCCTCTCGTCTTTCTGAGCAGGACTTGTCTTTTACAATACTTTGTAGATTTTTTTTGAACGAAACCATTGTTCTAAAGAAAAACGAACTAATAGCTCACTTCTAGAGCTATTAGGAAGGCTTCAAGAGCGTTGAATAGAAATCCTACACAATATACTCTATGCCCTCATGTCTTTTTAAAGTAAACGATTCCACTTTATTAAAAGTGGACCAAGTATATGAGTTCAATTTTTTTAAGTAAATGATTAAAATTTATTAAAACTAGACAAAGCATATGAGTTCAAACAAAAATTGAACAAGAAAAGGTCATTTTAGAAGTTACATCAAAGTCTTTTGCAATCCTCAACTCTAGGTCCACCTCTTGCACGATGAATTTTATCCATACATCCCTGCAAGAACTGCGAAGACTAGACATTAAAAAAAGCTTGACTAACATCAAATTAAGATTTAAAAGCTTGACTAACATCAACTCTAGCAGATCCGCAAAAACAGTCAGTCTGCTGTACTAACCGCCAATCTACGGGATGGTAACGATTTTTCTGCACGGAACATATCTGGTATATTCGGCCGTCCGCTAATTTTTTTTGCAGGATCCTGCAAATTCCATGTCGCGTCTGCCATATCCATGGTCCTCCCCCCTCTTTTTGTTGGTTACCCTATCCCGACAGCTCGAGCGTGTGAAGGACATTTCAGCCCGCACCCTCGAGGCCACCGCCGCATCTCCCTGCTGTCAGTTCATGCCCCCGCCGAACCTTCTCCAGTAATTTTGGAGGCCGGGTGCGCCGATTTCTCCTCCCAGGCGAGTGGCTGGCGCCGGCACAATGGATCCGCTAGTACCTTGCCACGCGGCGACGTAGCAGGCGGATCTGCTTGGTCCTGACGATGGCGAGCCTCGTAGTCGACTGTGGTACAGCGCCGCTCGCCGACGTCGCGGATTTCGGCCGTGGTGACGAAGAGCTTGCCGATTTGCTTCAGTCGGCGGCGGAGAAGAAAGGGCCGGCTAACTTCATTCCGGTTGGCGGAATTTCTTTTGGGGAAGGTAATTTCTTGCCCATTTGTTGTTATAGTCTTACACGTGACGATATTTTAGAAAAATCTTAGGCGTGTATTTATTTTTTAGATGGATGATTCGTCGGATGATTCCGACATAGAGGAGATGATTTTGGACGACGATGTCGACCACGTAGTGTTGTTGCATCTTATCGACAAATTTGAAGCCGTCCCGAAGAGAAAGCGCCACGGATCAATGGTTGGCTAGCTTTGAACAATTATTTTCCTTCGGACCATTTATTGTTGTATTATTTATTCGAATTTAAACAATTTTTGTAATGAATGCAATTGTTATATTGTGATTTGCCTTTCGGGCCATTAATAAGTTTGATTTAAATTGTGATTCTATTAAGTTTATATTGTTGAAAATCATGAATTTGCAAAGTTCCTGAAAATTAGCGGTACCGCGAGGCCTCCGGCATGGAACAGATCCTGTTGTCCCGCAAAATTTTGTGGGACGAGTTTCCAGGATCTGTTCCGTCAGAGGCCTTGCAGTACCACAATATTTTTTCATGCGGCCCCTATATCAAATTTGCGGGATGCGGTTTTAGCCGATATGCTAGAGTTGCTCTAAACCATCCACCTCAACAGGTGAGAACCTATGATTGAGGAACGAACTATGGTAGGCACCTTGCCGAAATGTTGCTTCATCGTCATATTGTAAGGGAAGAAGACTGGGGGCACAAAAGAACGAAACGAGAGATGAAGTGACAACAACAAGCTTATAACACCATTGTCCTAACCACCGTCAAGACAAAGTTAAAGTACCTGGACAATGATTTGTGAGATCATGAATCGTCAATCCGTGTGACCTAAACACCACATGTTCGCTCGTGCAGGGCGTAGATCCAGGATAAACAATGAGGATGGAACGTGGGACTGCTATTTTGCGTGGCACTGCCGCTGAGGACACCAAACCAGACATGGTTAATCATCAAACTATAATTCGAACGTTGATATGTGGTGCACTGCCTGTGATAGCCGAAAAAGGCAAGTGCGGGGGGCTGGTTCACTTGTTCCATCTCCCTATGTGATCTGTTGCCTGCATGTTGCTATTAGAACCCCCCCGCGCGCGCCCTACATGCAGAGGCACTAAATTGGGAATATCTAGTACAAATATTTTACTTTCGACAGTGAATAAGGCGTAGACGAGAGAAAAATATAGGATAGAATTAGATTAGCTTTTCTAAATGAGTACCCAATTAGAACAAATAACATAGTACCCAATAGGAGACTAGTAGTTATTCCTTGGATTATCTAAACCTGGCTTTGTTTAAGTAGAACAACCAAATAAGTATTTAGACGAGGTTGACATAATTGACATGTAAATTGCTATCGGAAATTGATTGGTTATTTTACTAATGCAATATAAAGCAATTGGAGTATCCATGTATGGGTAACGGCCCAATGAATGGACTGCTTTGGAAGGCCATGCGTCGAACTTTGAAGCACACAATCTTGCAGATTTTTCCATCTCTATTGATCAGGGTCGCCACTTGTGGCTTGCTACTCCTCATGACGCTCTTTCTATCCCTATGAACATTTCTTTTGATCAATAAAGTTTTGGCAAGACCCTAAAAAAAACTGCAAATTGGGACCGGATGTAGGCCACCAACAACATCATGTTGTGCAAGGGGGCGAGGAGCAGAGCTTGACGGCGAGAGATCAAGGAAGGGCCACACCGCTGTTGCCTGCCGTGCCAGGGTTTGCTACTGCGGCAACCTCATGGTAGAATTTTTTTAGTGTCCAGATACATATAAGAAAATATTTATTCCGGTCATGCCACCTGAACCGAATCAATGCTATAGCCAACATCTTTCTATCCCTCGGCAGCTGAAAAACCTACTGAAGAAGCTCCTTGATTTGTCCTCTCTTCTTCTTATACATCATTTTTTTTACATGAGCCGAAGATCTATATTAATCAAACATCAACATCATATGAAAATCCATAAAAGAATAGGAAAATACAATTCATTCCTTTGGGCAAACATCTCCACACCCTCCATTCTGTTTCCTACCAAAAAATTCCTGGATTCAATGTAAAAAAGTTTAGCAGAGCAAGGAAAGAGCAAACATATGTTACTTCAGAAAACTTCTCATGCATCTTATTACCTCCATTTAGAAGGAGAGTAAGCAAGCTACAGATAGATGCACGGAACAAACATAACACATAACTACAAGGTCAGGCTCATGGCATTTATTTTAGGATGTAAACTCCTGTTTCTTTTATCCAAAATGGAATTAAGTACGCAACAAGGTTCAACAGAAGCAACAATAGGTAGCACAAGTTTCTGACTCCTGGAGAACAGGATGGCAAACACACAATTTGAAAGTCTTCATCAATCTCCCGACACAGCATCTACCCGTGGAGCGACTGAACACAAACATCAAGTTCCCCTCTGTAGGCAGCTACATGGAGACAACCGCTCAGCACAATCTCATACCCAAGATGCATAGGATGTCGTACTGCGAGCAAAATGGGCGTTGATCGTCACAAAACAAGGTTCAGGCACCCACTCCCCATCTAGTTCGCCATCTGCTGGGTATGAAAATACTCGGCCATTTTGATCCAACTGGTATACCTGGCCACCCTTCAACCCTATCCTCTCTGGGTTCACCAACAGTCGTGGCTGGCCAATAGGTTTCTCGCCGAAGAAGAATGCCCACTTCGACAAGCCTCCATCTGCCACCCTCACGTACTTTGCAGGTTTAGTCGAGAAGTCGATGGAGAAGGCTTTCTCATTACCACCAAGTAGGAGAAGCATATCTTCACAAACCACCAACTTTCGAGAAAGCTTGGATGGGTCTATATTATCGCTGCAAGCAACTCTTAGTACCTCAACATGAAACTCAGGTGCCAAATGCACGATGTAGAGCTTTTGCTGTATCCTCGCAATGACCCGCCCTTTGAAGGACACCATCTCATGAATCAAATGTGCATTTAAAAAATCGCAGTGCAACCATGAGGGGCTCCCAACTCGCCAAGCGTAGAGGCAATGCGGGCTGCTGACAAATAGATATGAATCCGGCGATGCTTCTGGAGATACGAATGTTCTATAGCAGAGCTGAATCGATGGACAAGGTGGAGCTGCAACCGTGGTGCCAGTGAGCACGTCCATAATTACATGGGATCTGCCGGAGGAGAAGATAGCATGACCATAAGAACATTTCAGAATTTCCATTGTGTCCAAAATATTTGGGGGGCTCAACCGACGCAATGGAGTACTTGGATAGGCAAGATCAATAGGCTCCCATGTGTTTCCAGTGTTGCAGCCAGCTGGGCTCTTTTGGTCGGCAGATTTCCGGAAAATAACAGGTGGGAAGATCATGTCTAAGGTAGGATTCATTGACATGAACGTGGCACGCCAACTGGGGCAGGTGGCGATGAATGCAAGAAGGTCACGGCTTGAACCCAACAGGACCATGATGGAACACAATAGCCCATCTGGCAAGTCTGCCCAACCTTGTGGTCCAAACATGACGCAGAGCATCGACATGGTGGTGTTGGAGATCGAGATCCGGTTGATGTTCTGCATGGTGTCAACTTCAAAGTCTGCATCAGGAATTATCAATTTAAGGACAACAGTTATATCAATTGACTTGAGTTAAATATATTATATTATATTGCAATCACTATTTTCATTCACCTAATACTAGTACAACCATTGATAACTACAGTAACATAGTTAAAATGTTTTCAGAAACTAGAAACATAATACACAGTAGAGTAAATACAAAAGTATTGACACCCAAATATGAAAGTGTGGAAAAAATCATGAGAAATTTCATCGACATTTGAGAGACAGAAAAGGCAAGTGTTCAATCTTTCTTGCCACAGAACAAGGATGAAGGAAATATAGAAATTTGAGGTTGTTTAACACCAATAGCAGTAAAATTGCAACTCAATTATCAACTATTTTCAACATGGATTTCTCCTAAAATAACAAAAAGGAAAAACAGATAAGTCCTTTGTCCTAGCTTCTCCTTCGCTAACAACAAGTGAGGACACAATGGTGGAGGCCGCACGCTGCAACTACCTTCTCCGACGCTAGTCACCGCAAGACGTGGCAGCTAGAGACATCTGCTCTGCTCCCTCAGTCACTATGCTGACTCCAGAACTGGATGGAACTGGGCCTCGTTTGTCATTTGGGCTGTAAGGCGCCCTGGCAGCATCCTAGCATTTTGTTCGCCTTAGACGGGGCTTGATCGCCTTATGCCGCCTTAAAAACCTTGCTCTAGATCTAGAGGGAACCAGGCATCCTGGCCTGTGGCAATTCCAGATCTGGATGGAACTAGGCCTTTGCCTTAATGCTATCATCACAATTATCATCTACCGCTCGGCCGTGGGTGGTTTAGTGCGGTCAGCACAAATGAGCGGGCTTGTCTCGTGCGTGCTTTATATAGTATGAAGGTATACTTCGTCAAACTTGTTGAATTTGTAGTGATTTTTCTTACTTTCGACAACTTTACCATGCTCATCTGAGGTGAAGAAAGTATAGAACTAAGAAAAATGATCGACCTTAAATAAGCCATGTTAGGAAAGAGCAACATTGATCAATATCCTAGAAATTTTAGAAATAACCATCTGAGTTTGTTTTGCATGCCTATTTTGAATAGCTTCGTTTTAGGAGATGGATAATTGTTCTGCGGACAGAAATTTCCACAACAAGACCAGAAGAAGCAAAAGGTCACGAGAAATAAGCATTTTTTGTGAAAGAAAAGAATATTTGCAACCACTTAAGGAACAAAAACCATAGCATACAGAACATGCCAACAATCATGGTTACACTGCTATCTTCCACATCACAAGTTGACTGGGAGATTATTACCTCGCCAGCAGACGGAACAGAATCAATAATGCAGCTGGGATGATGGATGACGGAACAGAATCAATATTGCCTTGATTGCAGCAACATTCAACACACACACGGAACCGTATTGTCAAATGCCAGCCTCTCACTGCAGAAAACAAAGAAGAATATCCTCAGGGAATTGGAATATCATGTATCATTTTTACACTGTACCGTGGGGTAACAATACTGAACCAAATGTCCCAGGTAGCTTAACTCTAATGGAGTTCAGCTTACGAACTAAACAACTAGAACCGCAATAGGAGCCAGCATAAAATCAGCAATGAACGAACAAAAGCTAACCTTGCTCATGGGCAAAATAAGCTGTGCACGTGAACATGACAGAGATAACTAAAATAGGGGGCACAAGTAGAAGTCTATGCCATTGCGAAAATTAGATCAGGTCATGCTGCTCAGTACTTCCAACTTGCTTTTTTTTACATATGTTACAACATCCATGAGAAATGTTTATACATATCAGAAAAGTTATTCATTAAAAATTGGTCGAAAACAACCATCAATTATTCATTATGTCAAAGACAAACATGCCAGAGTTGCGATAAACTTCTCTTGTCGCAATAAACTACTCCCTCCGTTCCCAAATATTTGTCTTTCTAGAGATTTCAACAAGTGACTACATACGGAGCAAATTGAGTGAATCTACACTCTAAAATATGTCTATATACATCCGTATGTTGTGTCCATTTGAAATGCCTAGAAAGACAAATATTTGGGAACGGAGGGAGTACTAAACTATTATTGTAGCAAACGACATAACCAGTGGCGCAGCTACCAAAAATAAGTTGGGCGGCCCAAACAGCACAAATATTTTCAAATTCTGTACCATATATATTTATATGCTACCAAAATACCAAACGTGCTACAAAATTGGCAGTAAACAATAGTTGAGTACATTGTTAGATAGTAAACAACAACGTGCGTTTGATGTGAACTAGTAAACTCTAAAAGTGGCATTTATTGTGAACTTGTAAACAACAATGCCTTGCACAGTATAAAACTATAAAAAGTAAAGAACAAGAGGATTTGGGGTATGATTCTGTTATGACGGGTTTGGTCTATACCAGAAAGAGGCCCACCGGGCATTTGTATTAGGGGCTTGACCCACAAGTTATCTTAGGCAAGTTATATTAGGCAAGTTATCTTAGGCTAAAGTTATAAATACTAGTTGTAAGACACCGTTTGAGGCAAGCAATAAAGATATTATAATCTTCTGTTGCCCGGCTCCCCAAGGAGCCGGAACCCTAGCCGCCGCACCTAACCCTAGCCGCGACGGCGCCTCATCGCCGGCGCGCCCGCTCCAGCCCTCGTCCTCCTCCTCCTTGTCCATACAATCTACGCCGGAGGCCCGGTAGGAACCCTAGTCCTACCAATTTGGTATCCAGAGACACCAGGCCGATCATGTCGCTTCCTCCATCACCGCCGCCGCTGCCATCCACCTCCGCCCCACCACTGCTGCCGCCGGCCACCTCCTCGCCGATGACGGCGATCATGTCCGGGACCATCACCACCACCGCGCCAGCGACGACCACCACCACGGCGGATCCGCCCCCGCTCCTTACGCCCGAGGAGGTGTCGGGCACCCTGCGAGAGCTCGTCCAAGCCGTCCGGGGCATCACCCTCTACCTCGCTGGGAACCAGCCCCCGCCGCCGAGCGCCGCCACGATCGCCTATGGGCCGCCGCCGCTACAGTGGCCCGCCCCGGCCTTCCAGGCGCCCTACGGAGGGGCGCCTCCACCGCCGCTCCTGCTGCCGCACTACTCGGCCGCGGGAACGCCTTGGCCTGCGTGGCCGACCGCCACCGCATCACTGGGGGGCCCGCCTCAGCAGTTCCTCCCAGCGCCACCGCCGGCCCCCACGACGCCGGCGACGGTGCAGCAGCACCACCAGGCGCCGCCGCCATCGACAGCACCACCACCCGCGTCCCGCCCTACTGGCCGGCCCCTTCACCAGGTGCAATTTCCGCCCTCGCCATCGCCGATTCCCGCGTGGGTGGCCGGCTCGTCTCCGGACCCGGTGTATACTACGGCGCCGGAACACCCAATACCCGCCCTCCGATTTGACCATCCCTCCAGCTCGACGAACTACGCTCCAGAGATCCCCGACCCGGCACACGCACTACTATTGACTGCAGCTCCCGGGCACGGTGGCCCGACACCCCCTCGCTTCGCCAAACTGGACTTCGCCACTTACGACGGCACGGAGGATCCCCTTAACTAGCTCAACCAGTGCGAGCAGTTCTTTCTAGGGCAGCGGACGCTCGCTTCGGATCGTACCTGGCTCGCGTCCTATCATCTCCAAGGCGCGGCGCAGACTTGGTACTACGCCCTCGAGCAGGACGAGGGCGGCATGCCACCATGGGAGCGCTTCCGGGAGCTTTGTCTCCTCCGGTTCGGGCCTCCTATCCGCGGGAGCCGACTGGCGGCCCTCGGCCGCTTGCCTTTCACATCCACGGTGCAGGACTACGCCGACCGCTTCCAGGCCCTGGCATGCCATGCGCCAGGCGTCTCCGCGACTCAGCGCGCCGAGTTATTTGTGGGCGGATTACCGGACCATATTCGCATGGACGTCGAGCTCCGGGATCCCCCCGACCTCCAGACGGCCATGTACTACGCCCGGGCCTTCGAACAGCGGGCTCAGGCGCTGCAGCAACCGGCCGGCCGGGGCGGCCGCCATCCCAGTCGACCAGCGCCGACTCCACCATCACCGGGCCGGCTTCCTCCAGCCACGACGACCGCACCTCCGGCCACCACCCGGACCTTCCGTCGGTTGTCACCGGCCGAGCAGCAGGAGCGTCGCCGTCAGGGCCTCTGCTTCAACTGTGATGAGCCCTACACGCCGACCCATGTCTGCCCCCGCCTATTTTACTTGGAGACGGTCGACTACACCGAGGCGGACGACTCGACCGATGAGCCACCAACCGCGGCGGCCGCGGACACGCCCGCGGATTCCACGGCGACGGCGTGCGTCGTCTCCCTCCACGCTCTCGCCGGCATCCGTGGCGAACGGACCATGTTGTTACCGGTGACGGTCCATGGCGAGCGGCTGGTGGCCCTGCTGGATACTGGCTCCACCCATAACTTCCTGCCCGCGGCGACCATGCGTCGGCTAGAACTGCCGACCACGGGCGGGGAGCGCCTGCGGATCACGGTGGCAAACAGCGATCGCCTCCGGTGCCATGGGCTCGCCCGCGACGTTCCCATCTCCATCGGTGGCGAGCACTTCTCCATTACATGTGCAGGCATCGACCTCGGCTGCTTCGACTTCATCCTCGCGGTGGATTTTCTCCAGACCCTCGGGCCCATCCTGTGGGACTTCGACGCACTCTCAATGACGTTCTGGCGGCTGGGCCGCCGCATCCGGTGGGACGGCCTTGGGGGCGCGCCGCCAGCCGTGCCACACCTCCAGCTGGCCGCCGCGTCCCAGGAGACCGAGTACCCCCTGCTGGATCCCCTTCTGCAGCAGCACAACGAGCTCTTCGACGAGCCACGGGGTCTTCCACCCGCCCGGGGATACGACCATCATATTCACCTCGTACCGGGCTCCACCCCCGTGGCGGTTCGGCCCTACCACTACCCTCAGCTGCAGAAGGATGAGTTGGAGCGATAGTGTGCCCTTATGCTCGCGGGAGGCATCATCCGGATCTCCACGTCGCCCTTCTCCGCGCCGGTGCTTCTCGTCCGTAAGTCGGACGGCACGTGGCGTTTCTGCATCGACTATCGCGCCCTCAACACGCTCACGCTCAAGGACAAGTTCCCTATACCGGTGGTCGACGAGCTCTTGGATGAGCTCCATGGGGCGCGCTTCTTCACCAAGCTCGATCTCCGGTCGGGCTATCATCAGGTGCGCATGCATCCTGACGACATCGCCAAGACGGCGTTTCGCACCCACCATGGCCACTTCGAGTTCTTGGTGATGCCCTTCGGCCTCGCCAACGCCCCGGCGACTTTCTAGGCCCTGATGAACGACGTCCTTCGACCCTACTTACGGCGGTTTGTGCTTGTTTTCTTTGATGACATTCTTATCTACAGCGCCACCTGGGCCGAGCACCTCCAGCACGTCGCCATCGTCTTCAACGAGCTTCGGGCGCACCACCTCCACCTTAAGAGCTCGAAGTGCTCGTTCGGAACACCTACCGTCGCCTACCTCGGCCATGTCATCTCGGCCGACGGGGTGGCTATGGACGCCGACAAGGTGGCGGCCGTCTCTGCATGGCCGACGCCTCACTCGCCGCGGGCTCTCCGCGGGTTCCTCGGCCTCGCCGGCTACTACCGGAAATTCATCCGGGAGTTCGGGCTCGTCGTGGCGCCCCTCACGCGGCTGCTTCGCCGCGACGCTTTCGCCTGGGACGACGAGGCGACGATGGCGTTCGAGGCCCTCAAGGGGGCCCTCACGACGGGCCCCGTCCTCCAGATGCCCGACTTCGACCGCCCGTTCGTGGTGGACTGTGACGCCTCGGGCACCGGGTTCGGCGCCGTGCTTCATCAGGGCGATGGGCCCCTCGCTTTCTTCAGCCGGCCTTTCGCTCCACGCCATCTTAAGCTGGCGGCATACGAGCGGGAGCTCATTGGCCTTGTACAGGCCGTTCGTCATTGGCGGCCGTACTTGTGGGGACGGTCCTTCCACATTCGCACGGACCACTACAGCCTGAAGTTCTTGCTGGACCAACGGTTGTCGACCGTGCCGCAGCACCAGTGGATCAGCAAGCTCTTCGGCTTCGACTTCTCCGTCGAGTATCGGCCGGGCCGTCTTAACATCGTGGCCGACGCGCTGTCCCGTCGCGACTCCGACCTTGCTTCCTCCACCGACGAGTCCGCCGGGGCGGCCCTGTGCATCCGCTCCGGGCCGACGTTCGGTCTCTTCGCCGACATTCGCCACGCCACTGTGACGGCCGACGACGCCGTCCTTCTTCAGCAGCAGCTCACGGCCAGTGACCTGGAGGAGCCTTGGCGCTTCTCTGACGGACTGCTTCTCCATGGGCGCCGGATCTTTGTTCCGGCGCATGATGATCTCCGTCACCAGGTGTTACAGCTCGCCCACTCGGCGGGTCATGAGGGTGTGCAGAAAACCCTCCATCGTCTTCGCGCCGACTTCTACATCCCTGGCGATCGCGCCCTGGTCCGCGATTGGGTTCGGTCTTGTCAGACATGCCAGCGCAACAAGACGGAGACCCTGAGGCCGGCTGGCTTACTTTAGCCTTTGGAGGTGCCGTCTCAGGTTTGGGCGGATATCTCCATGGACTTCATCGAGGGCCTTCCCAAGGTGGGCGGCAAGTCGGTCATTCTCACGGTGGTCGACCGCTTCTCCAAGTACGCCCACTTCATCGCGCTCGGCCATCCGTACACGGCGGCGTCAGTGGCCCGGGCCTTCTTCGACGGCATCGTCCGTCTCCACGGGTTCCCTGCTTCGATCGTCAGTGATCGGGACCCAGTGTTCACGGGCCATGTCTGGCGCGATCTCTTCAGGATGGCGGGTGTCCAACTCCGCCTGAGTACGGCGTTCCATCCTCAGACAGATGGTCAGTCCGAGGTGGTTAACAAGGTCATTGCCATGTATTTGCGTTGTGTGACAGGTGATCGGCCTCGCGCTTGGGTGGATTGGCTCTCTTGGGCGGAGTACTGCTACAATACCTCTTATCACCCCACCCTACGCGCGACACCGTTTGAGGTGGTCTATGGTCGACCACCCCCGCCTATACTTCCGGTGGACCCGGAGACGGCTCGGACGGAGGTTGCGGGTGACCTTATCTGCACTCGTGACGAGATGCTTGCTGAGGTTCGTCAGCGTCTCCTTCAGGCACAGCAGCTGGCCAAGAACTACTACGACGATCATCATCGCGAGGCGGAGTTCGCGGTGGGTGATTGGGTGTGGCTGCGTCTCCTCCACCACTCTACGCAGTCACTCGACCCGCGCGCGAAGCGCAAGCTCGGCCCTCGCTACGCCGGGCCCTTCCCTATCTTGGAGCGCATTGGGAAGGTGGCCTATCGTCTTCAGCTTCCAGCCCGCGCTCGCATCCACGACGTCTTCCATGTTGGGATGCTCAAGCCTTTCCGTGGCGAGCCACCGGCGGCTCCTCCGGCGCTTCCTCCACTCGCTGATGGTCGCATTCTTCCCGAGCCGGCAAAGGTCTTGCAGGCGCAGCTCCGTCGTGGCGTCTGGTTCGTCCTCGTTCAGTGGGCGGGCCTTCCGGAGGAGGAGGCTACTTGGGAGCAGCGTGACGAATTCCGCCAACACTATCCAGACTTTCAGCTCAAGGACGAGCTGTTTGCGCAGGCGGGGAGAGATGTTATGACCGGTTTGGTCTATACCAGAAAGAGGCCCACCGGGCATTAGTATTAGGGGCTTGACCCACAAGTTATCTTAGGCAAGTTATATTAGGCAAGTTATCTTAGGCTAAAGTTATAAATACTAGTTGTAAGACACCGTTTGAGGCAAGCAATAAAGATATTATAATCTTCTGTTGCCCGGCTCCCCAAGGAGCCGGAACCCTAGCCGCCGCACCTAACCCTAGCCGCGACGGCGCCTCATCGCCGGCGCGCCCGCTCCAGCCCTCGTCCTCCTCCTCCTTGTCCATACAATCTACGCCGGAGGCCCGGTAGGAACCCTAGTCCTACCAGATTCAGTGAACAATGACCTAAGTGGAATTTAGGGGAATAAAACTGGGAATGATTCAAATCAATTTGACTGTGAAGCTAGCAGGGATTGAGATAAGTAGTGATTCTGATGGATCGAGAGAAGGCACTAGCCAGCTGGGTGTCTTGGTCGCCGGCTCGCCGCTGCGTGGCCGCGTGCTCGCTGACTAGCTGTGTGCCGGTGGGTGGTGTCTGATTGGACGTCCTCTTGGGACTTTGGGAGGCACTGATGTGTGTGATGCTCCGGCAGCTGATGTGTGCTTGTGGCCACCCGGCCAGACCCTAAGCTCTGTATCACTGCGAATGCTACGATTTTTTTGAGGCGACACTGCGAATGCTACCAGTGCGAGGCTGCTGTGTTCCTGCTCTGTATTGGTGTCGGCCAGTGTTGCGGGTTGCAGTAGTGAACTGGTGATGGTCTGGGCTATATATAAGTTTATTTTGTTCCAGCCTTGGGCGGGACATGGCCCAGTCAGCCTCGACGAAGCTCCGCCAGTGAACATAACTGGTGATAAAAGAACATGACTATTTATAAAAGCCATTAGAAAAGACATATATTAATGAAAAAAGCGACAAGTTACATACAAATAAAAGATGAAATGAAAACAACATCAAAACTAAAAATAGAAAAAAGAAATCTGGAAATAAGACGAACCGTAAGCCAAAATGAAAGTAAACAAAAACAGAAAAAAAAAATTCATCCCCAAGGTTCGCTATTGCTCTTGCTAGTCTTGCGCTTCAGGGGAGATGCAGCCAATTACCAGATCACCTTCCGCTCACCACAAGAATACAAAGTAATGTGCAAAAGTCAAAACACAGCCACGTTGGTCCAAATCACTGTCCTTAAGCAGAGAAAATGATTTACTGCCCCAACCCAAAAATCACTTTTGATTTTCGTTTTGAAAATTCGAAAATTAGATATACAGTTATAGATCGTGTTTAACGAACATATCTGTACGAAAAATATACTCCTAATGCCATATAGAATTATTCTTAAAAAAAATCCCGGTGCTTCCAGCCCCCTGTTGCGGCCGGTCTTGTCTAATTACTTAAGAAGACCGGGCTACGGATTTCGAAAATCTCCAGATGGGTGAGTGGGCCGTGAGTGGACGAATCGCTTACAACTACATCACTTGACTTGTGAATCTTAGCTAGGGTTCTTGCGCTTCAGGGGAGAGCCGGAGAGGGATGAGAGAAAGGGAAGCACTCGGCTGAACCAGAGAGGGAGACAGGCATATATACTTAACAACACGGAGAAGGAGAGACGCCGATGATGGCGACGGCGTCGGCGCGGCACGCGGCGGCGGTCCCCGACGACTGCGCCGCACTCTCTGTTTACTGGCAGGGCAGCGCAGCGCAGTGCCGCACGTGTCGGCAAGTGGGGATCAGATGGCTTCAGCTGGGCTTGGGCCTCATCGGTGTACCAAGCTAAGACAAGCCCGCACCGTTTTAGTGTGACTGCTGGTTGTTTCGTTTTTTCTCTTTCCTTCTTTCCTACTATAGTTTTTCTGCTGGTTTTGTTTTCATTTTTGTTCTATTCTGGATTTCTTCCGGATATATTTTAGTTTCGTTTCACTATTTATTTATTTTTAATATATTTTCTGCCTAAATTAATATTGGTCATGCAATGTGCTGCTCATTTTTGTGTGAAAAGGATCTAGAAATATTATACTCCCTCCAGTCCGGAAATACTTGTCCTGGGAATGGATGTATCTAGATGTATTTTAGTTCTAGATACATCCATTTTCATCCATTTCTTCGACAAGTATTTTCGGACGGAGGGAGTAAAAGTTTAGCAGAAGTACAGAGTGTCCTCAACATAACAAGTATCTAGAAAAAAAAATTGGATTTTTTTTCAAAAAATGATTCGTAATATGACAGGAAAGTTTGAAATATTTTTTGAAATTTCATCATACTCATGAATATGAACAAAGTCCTAGACATCAACAAGGTTTAATAGGATTGATATGATAGATATATCAACAAGTGGCTGTTAAGTGAGGTGGTGCTAGGGTTGGATAGAATTGCGAAGTTAAGCGTGCTCGGGTTGGATTAGTGTGAGGATGGGTGACCTTACGGGAAGTTTGACCACTTAGTGCGATTTGACTTGAGGTTAAGCATATTGACCCAAGATTAAGCCATAGTGACCCGAGATTAAGAAAAAAAACGAAAAAAAAATTTGAAATTTTTTTTTGAAAAAAATATTTCTGAAAAAATATTTGAAAAAAATTGTTACTAATGGCGCACTTCTATGTGGTGCGCCATTACTAAGTCAGATAGTAATGGCGCACCGTGGCCTATACTAATGGCGCACCACTGGTGCGATACTAATGGCGCACCAGTGGTGCGCCATTAGTAAAAAATACTAGTGGCGTGGTACTAGTGGCGCACCAGTAGTGCGTCATTAGTAGGCAAAACTGGTGCGCCACTAGTAGGCCTTTTTCTAGTAGTGGTATGAAGAATTATGAACGGTGGCTTTGCCACAAATACGATGTCAACTACATGATCATGCAAAGCAATATGACAATGATGGAGCGTGTCATAGTAAACGGAACGGTGGAAAGTTGCATGGCAATATATCTCGGAATGGCTATGGAAATGCCATGATAGGTAGGTATGGTGGCTGTTTTGAGGAAGGTATATGGTGGGTGTATGATATCGGCAAAAAGTGCGCGGTATTAGAGAGGCTAGCAATGGTGGAAGGAAGAAAAGTGCGTATAATCCATGGACTCAACATTAGTCATAAATGTTGGAAGTGGATCACATGAGTGGTTGCATAATGTTTCCTCCCCTGCTCCCCTGCTAAATAAGTTGAAGTTGGTCGGAAATCTTGGAGGGAAGATGCCCGAGTGGGTTCGAAGTCTGAAGCATTTGGTAAAGATTCATTTGGAGTGTAGGAGACTAAAGGAAGATCAAATAACAGAAATGCTAGGAAAGCTGCCCAAGCTCATGCTCCTCAATCTAGATGGGGCTGCTTACTATGGGAAGAAGTTAGTGTTCAGAGAAGAAGCATTTCTGAATCTCAGGAAACTTTGCATTACTTTCTAAGGGCGTCTCCCCCAAGATGGAAATGATAGAATTCAGTTCCTGCAAGTTGGAATCAGGGATTATTGGTGTTGGATAAACAGCAACTAGTATTCACTGAGGGCCAAAGGCCATTACATATACATGTGTGGCAAAGTGCAGAGAGCCCCTTATACAATGGGGATATACCGAAAAGGGACTATACATATCTAACACCCCCCCTCAAACTCATGGTGGATCAACAACACTGAGTTTGGAGAGGAAGAAGCCATGCTGCGCTCGAGTCTGATCTTGCACAGCGGCACGTACAAAGTGGGCATCCACACCAATGTGCTTGGTGAGCTCATGCTTCACCGGGTCACGTGCAATACTGATAGCACCAGTGCTGTCTGACAGTAAGGGAGTCGAAGTAGTAGCAGCCACACCAAAGTCCTCAAGTAAACACCGTAACCAGATCACCTCAGCCGTCAACATAGCCATGCCTCGCAACTCAGCCTCTGTACTCGAGCGAGAAACTGCAGTCTGTTTCTTTGTCTTCCAGGAAATAAGAGAGCCACCAAGAAAGACACAATAAGCAGACAGCGAGCGGCGATCAGAGGGATCACTAGCCCAGGTAGCATCAGAGTAGGCCTGGAGCTCAAGGGAGCTGGAGCGGGGAAAGAAAAGGCGCTGAGAGATCGTTCCACGAAGGTATCGTAGAACACGGAGGAGATGACTATAGTGGACAGAGGTGGGGGCTGAAACAAACTGACTCAGGATGTGGACAGGATAGGAGATGTCAGGACGCGTAACAACAAGATAGATAAGACTGCCAACAAGGTGACGATAGCGAGTGGGATTAGGAAGAGGGTCACCATCAGAGGCACGAAGCTGAACGTTGAGCTCCATAGGAGTCACAACTGTGCACTCATCACCAAGAGCAGCGCGAGCAAGAAGATCCTGAATATATTTTTCTTGGGAGATGTAGAAGCCATCAGAGGTCGAGGAGATCTCAATCCCAAGAAAATAGCGAAGTGGACCAAGATCAGTCATGAGAAACTGGTCGCGAAGGCGAGCGTTAACGAAGGCAATGTAATCAGAGTCGTCACCAGTGATTATCATGTCATCAACATAGAGAAGGAGAAGAGTCCGATCACGAGGAGACGTGTGAACAAAGAACGCGGGATCATGATCACTGGGCAAGAAACCAGCGGCAGTCACCACAGAGGCGAAGTGCTCAAACCAGGCGCGAGGGGCCTGTTTGAGACCATAGAGGGAGCGGCGAAGTCTACATACCATACCATCAGGAGCATAGTACCCCGGTGGTGGCTCCATATAATCCTCCTCACGCAACTCGCCATTGAGAAAAGCGTTCTGAACATGAAGTTGAGAGATAGACCACTGACGAACAGAAGCCACAACAAGAAGAGTGCGGACAGTGGTCATGTGGGCCACAGGAGCAAATGTCTCATCATAATCGCGCCCCTGCTCCTGCTGAAAACCACGGGCCACAAGACGAGCTTTGTAGCGCTCAAGAGAACCATCGGAGCGAGTCTTAATCTTGTAGACCCACTTGCAGGTGATGGGACGAACACCGGAAGGAAGGGGAACCAGATCCCATGTGCTAGAGCGCTCAAGAGCAGCAAGCTCTTCGGCCATCGCAAGCTGCCATTCAGGCTCAGTCATGGCAGTCTGATAGGAAGTGGGCTCAACAATAATAGAGAGACCGTACCGATCAGGGGACACTACAAAAAAAATACACTTCCGTGATGATACGTGTTTGTCGCAGTAGGTCGTGTTTTTTGTCATGCATGTACATCCATGACAAATTTATGACAGAATCAAGATAGTCATACCTGTGCTGTCGTAGAAGTGTTCCATGACATTACCAAAATTATCATCACGGAAGTGTCCACTTCCATGACGATAAATCGCACGTCACAGAAGTGCTTTCGTCAAGGCTGACCGACACGTGGCATCCACCGTAACGGAACGCCGTTAAGCTATCGGGTCGGGTTTTGGATCCGATAACCCGTTAACAGCCCCGACCAATGGGGATTTTCCACGTGTAAAATCATCATTGGCTGGAGGAGACACGTGTCAGGTCCGCGTTGGCACAGGTGTCACTCATCCAATGGGCGAGACGCGCCTATGATATGTTGACACGTGGACCGGCCCATCAAGTTTAAATGGGCCGGCCCAAATGAAGGCCCACAAGATTTTGCGGACTATAATGGGCCGGCCCAGCTAAAGGCCCACGAGATTTTGCGGACCATAATGGGCTGGCCCAAATAAAGGCCCACAAGATTTTGCGGGCCATAATGGGACGGCCCAGGTAAAGGTCCACAAGATTTTTGTGTGCCATAATGGGCCGGCCCAGGTAAAGGCCCACAAGATTCTTGCGGATCATAATGGGCCGGCCCAGCTAAAGGCCCACGAGATTTCGCCGACATTAATGGGCCGGCCCAGCTGTAGGCCCACAAGATTTTGAGGACCCTAGTAGGCCGGCCCATTAACTGGCTGCCATGTTTTGGGCCAAATGCCGGCCCATATTTGATCCGGTCCATTAATGGCCTGCCATGCTCCGGGCCTAATAGTGGCCCATATGAGATCCGGCCCGTTAAAAGCCTACCACGTTCTGGGCCAAATTACGGCCCAGATCAGGTCCGGCCCTTTAAGAGGCTTTGGGCTCAATTATGGCCCATATCAGGTTCGGCCCGTCAACTGGACACTATGCTTTTGGGCCCACTTGCTAAAGGCCCACTTAGTAATTCGGCCTGATATTAGTTTTGGCCTGTTAAGGGCCCGTTTAACATTTCGGCCCTATATTAATTTCGGCCTGTTAAAAGCCCGTCATATAGTTGGGCCTAACTACGGCCCGGTTTGCATCCGGCCTGCTCGCAGCCGATATCTGATTGGGCCAAACAAGGACCGAGACAATTTTGCCCTGTTAAAAGCCCGTGATTTGATTCGCACAATCATGGGCCGGGGTTCATTTCGGGCTGCTGCCGGCCCGTGAGCTGTTCGACACGTTTCAGGCCGAACCTACATCGTGATTGCATGACGGCCCGATTATGTACCGTAATTTTACGGTTTGGCCGGTTTACTGCGAAGACAGGATATATATATACAGTAAAATAACTGTAGTATCGTGAATAAGAAAAAACCTAGACTATACAATAAAGAAATTACGGCATATTACATCCACTGGGCATCAAAATTCGCCACTATGATAATAAAGCACAAGCAGACAACAGATTACATACACTGGGCATCAAAGATCGCCACCAGTGCAAATAAACACGCCGAAAAAATAATATACAAAACCGACAGCACTTTAATAGAGTTCAAGAAAGGTTAGCCCTGCTGGGGAGCTGCAGCGCAAGCAGCTGAGCAAGATGATGAGACTGCGCTTGTTCAACACTTATATCTTCCTCACTCTGAAAGATAAACAAGAAGACAGATGACAGGTTTTGCACATAAAAGTATCAGTGCTGACAATTCATCACATTTCTTACTGACGAATAAAGTGACACAGTTTAAAATTGCATTAACACAATATGGTATTGTTCAGGTCATGACATGGCAGGAAATGACATTGTGAAGGAGTTGGCAGCTTCATGACACCACTGGATTACAGATCAAGAACTCATAAGTATCAATGGTTAGTGTGCTATCAATTTATACCATTTCAGATTGGCAAATAAAGAGACGGTTTAAATAATAGTAGAATGATATGACATTGTTCATAGTTAAGACATTGCAGAATATGACATTGTGCTATAGTGGGTAGGTTCACCACACCACTAGATGACGGATGAAGAACAGAAGCATACATGCAGTGCAAAAGAAGATCACTTGCTCTGTATAGTTTAATTTACATGGTATGAAGAAGGAACTTGGTTGTACAACTGAAAACTTAAATTGAGAAAGGACAAACTTTTGTTTATGAACTACATAATAAACTTTAAACAAGCAATTTGATGCAAACACCAAAAATAAACAGCTGTTGTGTAGTCATGCCTAACCAAATATATAAAACAAAGTTTGAAGGCTTGAGATGGACAAACTTACATTATTGGTGAAGACAGGCTCTATAAAGGCCTTGTCCATGCTGATGGGGGGGGGGGCAATTCAAGAAGTTTACCACAGAATCTTCTTCAAAAGCATTGCCTTTATTCTACATTTTGTTAATAGTAAATATAGATGTTATAATATACGAAAAAATGGAGAATATTTAAGATAAGATGAAGAGTGATGCTACATAACCAAGTAGCTATAAATGTAAGTGCAGCGATACAGGCAAAAGGTACAACCAAGAGCAATGCACAGCTAAACTTCTTCAGTACCAACCTTATGGTAAGTAAATATAGATCTGATGTGTAGAAAATGGAGGGCAAAGGAAAATAAGCTGCAGAGTGATGGTACATGAACAACTACCTGTCATTATAAGTACACTGATAAAGGACAGCATGTACTTACAAGAACAATGCAGAGCTAAAAAAAACATTGGCATTGGATATATTCTACACTAATGTAACCATTCATACAGATCAGATAATTTGGAGCGAACAATTGATAAGCAAGCTATCATGAATACTGCTGTCACATAATGAACCAGGTATGTATGCAATTATAGTGATACAGGACAACAGGTACTAACAAGAGCAAAGCAGCAGGCAGCATATTTGCGATATCCTGTCGTTCTTGTCAAACCGGAATTCTTCTTCGAGCAGATTTCCTGCAAAAAAGATCCGTAAGGCACATGCGAAAAAGTAGAAGTTCAAATTGTCATGTGATTTCATAGACAGTACCTCATCCTGGGAACGAGACCAGTGCATAACAAGGTTTTTCCATTCAATGTCTTCTAAATTTAGCACAGGAGACTTCACCGGAAATTCGTTTATAGACTTGCCATCAAAGTGTGATTTCCTCAGGTAACACCGATACTGCTGCAATGCTTCCTTGAGAAGCACAAGCAAGCTTTGCTCGTCATGACTATCCAGATTGACCCTCGCCTAGTTACAACAATGTGTTCAATCAGCAGAAAACAGGAAAATAATAACCATGGATAATAGCACTTACACGTAAGTTGGACAGGAAGATGTGAAAATGGTGTTTGTCTTCACAATAATCTTCCCATGATGGGAATATATGCACGTAGTCCCTAACAACATTGAAAGCGTTGTCGTTTAAACTGGGAATAAATGGAATGGGTTCCAATCTGCAGGAATTGGTGGTCTCTGCAGTTGGGATAGGTCTTCGGCCGGTGGACTTGCTGTACTTTTTGTTGGAGTGGGATTTTTCTATGGTACAGCCGGTGCTATGGCAAATGAAATCGGTATACCTTTTGCTGGAGTGCAGGTCCTGTGTGGTGGGGCTAGTGGTGTGGCCAGTGAAGTATGGGTACAGTCTGCTGGAGTCGGTCCTATGTTTTGTGTCAGTGGTTGTACATCCAATATAAGTGGGGTGCTGTCTGATTTCTCTGGCACCACCACGTTTTTCAAGGACTTTGCTGGTGCTCCTTCAGGTTCGGCAATCACCCTCTTCCTTTTTGATGTCTGATGCACAAGAACAGCATTTGAGTGAAAAAACATGGTATGATGATAGATGGAATATGTATTGATAATGGATGGGCATGGCATCTCGACATATATGATGAGTAAACTAAGCAGATGGCGGTGCAACAAAGTAGAAGAAATGCAAGACAACATATGCAAGATACCCGCAATCAATAAAACATTGCCAAATTAGAACAAGCACCTTGATGGGTGAACAGGACAGGCCATCTGCCTTTGACTCCTCGAGGTTAGAATAGTCATTAGGATCATATTCTGAACAAGAATCAACAGGTGGGGAGCGTATGAGTTTCATTGCATCCAGAATGGCACTCAATGCCTTGGTGCCAATTTTGTAAGTCATTGCAGTGTTTAGCTTCAAGAGTGGACTGCTGCTAGTGCGACACAAAGCAGTTACACAGATCATAGTGTAGATATAACAGGAAAACCTTAAGCATCAGAGTAAAATCAGCAAAGTGGAACTTGCTGGAATATATGTGCTAGTATTGCCGGTACGGCTAGAAAGGCTTCGGATACCAGCTCTCTTCAAGTGAAGGTGCGGTAATGTTAATATCAGTGTAACTCTCAAAGGCGACACAGCTCCCCGCATTTCCTTGCTATTCTTATAGGACTCAAGTGGGCAGGCCACTACAAATCCTATTCCTATGTTTACAAGATCCTACGAATCAAAGAGGCTCAAAGTGTCCATCACGTATAGACCTCTACACTGAAAATGTCCTAGCTCATCTTCAGTACAAGGAACATACTGTACTACTATCATACTCCCTCCATTCCAAAATATAAGTCTTGGTAGAGATTTCCACTATGGATCACATACAGATGTATCCAGATACATTTTAGAGTGTAGATTCACTCATTTTGCTCCATATGTAGTCCATGGTGGAATCTATACAAAAACTTGTATTTAGGAATGGAGAGAGTAAATATTAAAGAAGAACGAAAGAGGAACATGGTAAAGAAGAGCAAGCAGATTTTGGATAATAAAATGTTGGTTGCGCATTGCCCACACATGATGAACCAGAGCGCATTAAGAATGCAACTCCCAGCTGTCTCTCGACCATTTCAGGTGGTTGGATGAAGATCCTACGTTTCCTAACCCTTGTTCTTCCTCGTCTCTGATTCTTCCCATACAGAACACCGCACGGGCCGCCGGCCGGACCACCGGCCCCCACCGCCTGTGTTCCTCCGCCACCCCCACCCCCACCCCCGCCCAACCCCCACCCGCATCGAGTTTTCTTCGTTCGGCGAGGCCCCACAACCACCCGAGCCCCTTCGATCGCACCGGCGAACTCCGGCGAGCTCTGAAAAATCGACTGACCCAATTTTGAAATTTAGT
>NC_057814.1:27620986-27643684 GCF_018294505.1 Triticum aestivum
CGCCTGTGTTCCTCCGCCACCCCCACCCCCGCCCCAACCCCCACCCGCGTCGAGTTTTCTTCGTTCGGCGAGGCCCCACAACCACCCGAGCCCCTTCGATCGCACCGGCGAACTCCGGCGAGCTCTGAAAAATCGACTGACCCAATTTTGAAATTTAGTCTACTGTGATTTAACTAGTGTGGAATATAAAAGGGGAAAACCATAAGCATTGGGAGTATAGTGTTGAGCGTGCCATGGCAGATCTGAAGGTGCAAACCGGACAAAGGCAACTTCGCAACCAAGACAAGAAATCAGAGTAAAGCAGTGGCGATCTATTTTCTTGCTGCGATAAATAAGTTGAGCAGATACGAAAGAGTACCGCCTCTGGTGCGGCGCCGTGTACGCATCTGCTGAGAATTTGACGGTGCTGCGGTAGCGATGGCTGTCGGCGGCGTGGAAGCAGATCTAGGAGGGTAGACGGTGGCGGCAGGGCGCGGTGGACGAGACGGTCGTAGGAGCGGCGCCGTCAAGATGGACGACGGCGGGGATGAAGCGAGAGGACGGGATGCAAGGATCCTGGTCCGAAGCCATGGATGAGAGAGGTCGATCTCTTGTAATGGACGGCGGCGTCGGGGTATCAGCTCCGGCATGGTGGAGGAGGACGGCGGTGGATGGGATGGCGGACGGCGGCAGATGGAGGAGGGTGGGGTGGAGAGGGTGTTTTGGCGCCCACGGAGTACGAATGGGGAAAAGGGAGGTAGAGAGGAAGGGGGGAACCATGTATTCAGGGCGCGCTTGTCTCAAATGCGAGGAAATTTACAAACTTAGCCCCCGTTTCAAATTTCTACTACATCACAGCGATATTAGTTGGTTGGGGATAGGACGGTAATCTCGCATACACCGAATATTTGCCGACGAGAGTTTGTTTTTGGCGCCCACCGTGTATGAATATGAATTGGGGAGGGAGTCGATTTCGGCCGAGGACACACTGTGTTTTGGCGCCCACCGTGTACGAATCCGGGTGAGAGGCGGTTATGTCACGTTTGGGTGAAATTACAAACCTACCCCTATCGAAACCTCTAGAAATCCAGCAGATAGGCTTTGCGTGGTAGGGATAGGCAGTAGTGATTTCCATCTCGCAGATTTTGCTTTCGGTCGGTTACTGCGACTTTCCCCGCTTCGTTCAAATTTTGCAGAGTGCACGTTTACCGTGCCAACTCAATTCGAATCCCGTTTGTATTCTATTTTTTTATCGGGCGGGATTCATTTTCAATTGGAATTACATTCTATATACATCATTTTTTATATATACTTTCAAAAGCACAACAAAGAATTCTGCTCCTTTATATGTATAATATGATTTACAAATACAACGATCTCGAAATCTTAAGGTTGAATTCGAAAAAATTTAACCAAATTATGTTCTACTAAAATATATGGATCAGTAATATCTACATATTAAATAAGATAGATGTGCGTGAATTCGTATGTGTATGCATGTTTGATAGATCAATTTTGGTTCGAGTATGGATTACATGTATCATTATCTCGAATTCAAATATTTGAATCCCTTTTTTGTTCACTCCTTCCACGCCCATCTCTCTCGGATGCATGCTCCTTCAGGTAGCTATCACTCTCTTTTCTCCAGCTCACCCGCACACTCACTTCATGTTTCTCCTATCCTCGCAAACCTGGTCTCTCGACGTCTCCCTTGAGAAGTGTCACACTCTCCCTATCATTATATATTACACGGTTTTCATTATCTCTCACGTCTCTATTGTTCTCTGGTATCACTCGGTACCTAAGCTTTCTTTTTCACCGCCACACACACAGTCTCCACTCGTCTTTCACTTTGTCTTTCTCTCTATGGGATTCTCTCACTCACCCTATATGTCTCTACATATGACTCATACCACTAAAATTACTCTCTCTCTCCTGTAGACATAACATTTGTTGCGGTCTCCTTTTCGTCTCCATCCCAGACTGACATTATTCATTTGTTTACCGATCAGACAACCCCGACTACCGTCTCCTCTCTCTCTCTCTCACAGACACACACACACACACACAACTCCTGCTTCCACTCCCCTTCCCGACTACCGTCTCTCTCTCACACACACAAAACTCTCGCTTTCGCACCCCGGCTCGTATTTCTCTCACAAACATTTATCGACTAGCTAGCCTCTAGATAGGTTTATACACCCGCACACTCGTGCTTCCACCATCGCATACATGTCTCTCTCCCGCTCCTTGTATCTATGTAGATTTTTCTTCCCTTCTTGAGACACGCCCTCTCGATCGTGCACACACACACTATCACCTCATTTTAAGCTGATACCTATCGCACACACACTCCTTGTGTCTTTGTCACACATGCACTCCGTCCTCCTCCACTCTCCCTCTCTCTCACACACACATGGGCTTTTTGCAACAACTAGCAAGATGCCCATGCGTTGCACGGAACATCAAGATGCATTTGTATGAGTAGTTTATCTTGTGGGGGAAAAGGATGAACGAGGGAAGACCTTATTTGCAAATGTGGAGAGGGGTGTGGGTATCTTTTTGCAAAATTGTCATAGTTTCCTTCCTATCCGTCAGATATAGATCGGACTGCCTATATTGTAGGATGGAAGGCACACGATCATCACCGACAATGCTTTTTATAAGAGTAGGGATAAAAAATAGAGTTGGTGATGATGGTGGGCCTGCCATCCTGCAATGTAGGTCGTCCGATTTACATCTGACGGATAGGAAGGAAAATATGGCAATTTACCCGCACTCTTCACCACATTTGCAGATAAGGCCTTCCCTCGTTCATCCTTTTCTCCCACAAGATCTTGATGTTCCATGCAACGCACGTGCATCTTGCTAGTAAGAGTAGAAATTAGACATATACCACTTCTCGAATCTTGAAACCAACAACATTCCTCCCTTATCTCATCAGAACCGCCAAAGGAATATATTTTGAGTGAAACATAACATATTTTTAGTGATATACGTATTTCAAAACTAGACTCTTTTTTCTATCAAATCGGTGAATATGTATTAGTCTACTTTGATCGTGTGGCAACGCATTGGCACATTTCTAGTAGTTATTATAATTTTTTGGACACCAGACAAACGGTGGAGTACATATACGAAGAGAAGAGGCGCACGCATGCAGTCGGCCTCTCGCTGTCTCGCACACATGAGTGTTACGTAAAGGCGACGTTAACAAATAAACCCTAAAACCCTAGGTGCACGATTGCTGCATTCGCGGGTACCGGGTACGTGGTGGAGCACCTTTGTAGGAATAGTCAGCTCGCGTGATAATTTGATCCGTAGGAGTTGATGGTCGGGACCACAGGTGAACGACTTGGAGCGCGCTGGCTCGCCAGGTGCCACAGATCGAGTAGCCACGTTTAAAATATCTTTTTTTAGCGGGCTTAAGAGTTCAGATTTTCAATGGCGCGTTATAAGTAGTAAGTAGTTTTTAGAACGATTGGTATGGAGCGAAAATGGAATTCATAGTAGTACGTACCTCCTTGGCATATGGTTGTATGGTTTTTTTGCGATGGAGGTTGTATGGGTTTATGTTGCGAGATGTTGAACCTGGTAGTTCTAGGGCAAATACTATGGTTTAGATTTAGATGCTGGTTTTCAGTAATGAAAATCGGAAGGGGAAACCCTTCTTTGATTAAAAAAACTACTACCTCCATTCTGGTTTACTAGTCCCCATCGTACTTTGGGTCAAAGTTTGTCCATGAATTTTACTTGTAAAATGTGAATGGAAAACGAGATTTTGTTATACCCAAACAAAAAAGGACTGGAGGGAGTGATTGCTCTGACACGGACGCGACCTCTCATAGCGCAGGCATTGAACCGGCGCGCCGGCCAAGAGGGCCGCACTCGCTGCAGGCCCGGCTGAGCACGCCTCCTCGCCGCGTGCAACCAGCTTAAGACTGCCCCGCCTGCCTTCATTGAATCCGCGCATGTGCCGGCAACACGTCCTTCCGCGAGCCGGCAGGCATTTTAGAACACAAAAAATGACTAAAATATAATTAATTTACGCATGGTCTTGACTTGTTGTGCTTGCACTGGTAGCAGGAACTAGTAGAGGATTTTCTTTATTTATAACTCTCCTCACATTTTTTTTTGGCTTTGAAGTGAATCATGGTTGTGGACATTATGTATGAATGTGCAGATATCTGTGAACATGAGTTTGATGTGGAAGTTGAATTTGGAATGTCGGGCTTGCGCGTGAACTATACCATGTCCAATGCTTCGTCTGTTATTGTTTGGAAAGTAATTGCTGTTATTACATGACCCGAAAAAAACATTTTGTGCCACATCAGTAGATGCACGGACATCACAACAGGCATGCTGACTGGATAAACATTTGAACCTAGCTATTATGAAGGAAATTTTGTATTGACAACAGTTTTAGATAGCAGGAGACGCCTAGCCTGCTTTGCCTCTGCTAGCTTATTTCTGGCTTCTTCCATCTCTTCTTTGGCTTGGGTGAAGAGAGCATCTGATTCTTCTTTTCGCTTCTTCAGAAACTCAGCTACATTCTCAAGGGCTGCTGCACGCTTTCTTTCAGCCTTTACTAATGCCACGAGGACACGAACAGCTGACGACTCCACCTGGCTTGTGTGTAATCCAGCATCATCTGGGAATTTCCACCTTGTGTCTAATCCAGCATCATTAGGGAACTGGCACCTTGTGTGTAATCCAGCCTCATTTTGGAAACATGATCTCGAGGTTGAACATACTTCCCTCCTCGCAGGAATTGCATCCCGACATGAAGTTACTTCTTTTTTAGATCAATACTCAGAGCAACCTAGATCCATTTAGTAGAAGCCAGATAAACAGAACTCGGAGAAGTGAATTCAAAAGGAAAAAATATAGACTACAAGGTGAGAACACCCACTTCCTACATCAAGCTAAAAACGAAAGCATTAGGACGATTAAGACTCTTCTTATTACACATCGAAGAACACCACGCTTAAGAGAAACAGAAACTACAACATATACACATCGAAGAACACGAGGCTACACGAAAGTAATTGAAAGGGTGTTACTTACCAAAGCTCGTTTTACAGGTTCGGTGCAGCTCCTCTTTAACTTGCCACGCTCCTTGAAGATGTCCCGAATATCCCGTGTTTGGTCTTCATTGCTCCTCTGCATGTTCGCACTCGTGGTTTTAAAATCTCAACATGGCAAGAAAAATATACTACTAGTAATACTCGCGCATCTTGTGGGCAACATTAAAGCACTCGTCTGCCATGTTAGAGCATGTCCAACAGAATTGCAATGCGCGGCGCTTTAAAAAAAGCGTTTACAGTGCTGAGATCGAGAAGTAGATACTAGAGAGCAGAGGATAGTTCTCAGCATAGATAGATAAGAAAAAAGATAATTCAAGTACTCCTCGTCGTCCGACTCCTCCTCGGTGATGTCCTCCTCCGACGTCTAACTATAGGCGTGAAGATACCGATCGTCGTCGGATTCCCAGGGCGACGCTGCTCCTAGCCTCATGTTGAATTGAGCGTCCGCTTTTCGCCTACGCTTGTCCTCGCGATAGGCGGCTCGCTCCGCCCTCCTCTTATCCCTCTCCGCCCTGCTTTGCGCGTAGAACTCGTGCTCTTTGATGATGTCCTGCGGGAAGTGTTGGCGCCACAGCGCCATGGCTTCCTCGTCGATCTCGGTGCTAAGCCGCGGCAGAGGCGCGAGCTCCTGTGCCCGCTCCCGCGTCGGCACGTTGGGGAAGTTCAATGTTCTATGAGGCCACCGGAGGTGGCACACTGCCGCGTCATACGCGCGGGCGGCCTCGTTGGCGGTGTCGAAATTGCCGAGGCCGAGGCGCATCCCGCGGAACCGGATATCGGCGGAGAAGCCGCCGGAGGGGCGCGCGCGGACGCCGCGGTATCCCCAAGTTTCCCGGTGACGCGGCGGCATGGTGGCGCGGCGGCGGCGAGGCGAAAAAGAGCGGGGAGAGAGCGGTGGCGAGGCACAGAGCGGGGAGAGAGCGGTGGGAAGGCATAGAGCGGTCGGAGGGCGTTGGATTTTATAAAGCGCCCCGGACGCCGCGCGCCAAAACTAGCGCACGCCCGGCCGCTTTTTCCCCGCGCGCGCGATCCTTTCCCGACGTCTCTGCTATCTCTACTCTCTTCTCTACTGTTATATTTATTTAATATTTAATATTTAATATTTATCTCTACTTCCTTTACTGTCTACTTTTTTTCTCTATACTTTTTTTTCTTGCAATATAGGCCGTCCGATTTATATCTGACAGATAGGAAGGCAACAAATGGGAATTTTGCAAAAAGATACCCATACCCCTCTCCAGATTTGCAAAGAAGGCCTTCCCTCGTTCATCCTTTTCTCCCACAAGATAAACTACTCATACAAATGCATCTTGATGCGTGCAACGCATGGGCATCTTGTTAGTTCTAAAAACCTTTCCATCATTTGCCACACTACTGGTTACAGATGAAAAACCTACCCAAGCACAATGTGATAGAGGAGCGACGCACAATTACAAGCTGATATTCTGTTGGACAATGGAGGCTATAACCAATTACTTTTACCGGAACAATAGCACCCAGGAAATTTGAAGGGTAGGTATGAACAAAATTGGAACCGCACATGTACTGCTAAGTGATTCAATACACACATTACCAATCGATGAGGAGAACGATGGTCGCTGCGGCCTCTGTGAGTCATGGTCGGCAACGGGAGTTAGTTCATTGTCCACGACGGTGGTACTTCTGCGCTTGGCGTCGGCTTCCGGGAAGCAGATCCGAGACCGTGGAAGACGATGCCGGGGAAGAGGCTCCATGTACGACGACGACGGTGGACCGGCTCCAGTGCGGCGTACGAGGTCGTCAATGAGGCAGATGCGCTGCGGTGGACGAGTGCGCCGATGTAAAGGGGAGGAGCACGAAGGCTGCGGTGTCGTGGAGAAGTCTATTTTGCGGTGGGGATAGAAAATGGGGAGTATTCAGGTGTACTACTCTGGGTGCCGGGGTGGGGTTGGCTGGGTAGGGTGAACCTGAAGTTACGAAAACAGCCCCCTACCAAGCATCATCCGTAGGCCTGTTCCGAAGGCGATGATGGTAACTTCCCACTGCTCGAATCAGGGTCGCAGGAGATTTTTCCGCCGACCTCAAAATTTTGTGACACTGGACTCCCCGTGTGGCGTGTTGAGTGATTCGGCTAAGCAACTAGCGAGTAGTAGTAGTAAACTCTGCATATTAGGTTTGACCGAAGTCAAACTTCCTAAAGTTTGACCAAGTTTATAGAAAAATATAAACATTTACCATAACAAATATGTATGATGTGAAAGTACATTCAATAATGAATCTAATGGTATTTATTTGTTATTGTATATGTTAATATTTTTGTTATAAGCTTTCTGAGAGTTTACAAAACTTGACTTTGACCAATGCTAATACGCGGACTTAAATAAAAACGGAGGGGGTACACATTTGTTTTCTTAGTTTGTAGTGAACTAATCATTTGTTGAAATTGTGAAATAAATATATTAGGCTATTGACTTCGAATGTAATGGTCTATATAATTCAATAGTTACAATCATTGTCGAATGCCAAGATGTATACAAGGTCTATAGTACTTCACAACATGCTCAAACTCACATACACACACACACACACAAAGTAAACTAGAAGACCGTTCTCTCATGTATACACAACATATCGGCATCTGTCTATGTCTCACTCATGCATGATCATTTGCACATTCACACCTCTCTATGTCTGTATCACACGCACACCGTCTCCACATTGCCCTTCCGCCACAACACACATATGGACACATATACACGTTCTCTCTCAGTCACACACACAAAATCAGTATTAAAAAAACTAGGGCGCACCTAAAACGTCCAAATCCAAATAAACACGAACTGGAGCTAAATTCAAATATATGGAAATATTGCAGCGTCAAGAACTTTCACAGGAAAAAAAGTTGAGTAATATTCGAGGATTGTTTTCACACACACAAAAAGGTTCCGTGGATGTCCTTCGAGTGCGACACGGTGACGCACCGTTCGATCGACCGCGCGGCAGCGGTTCACGCGCTTGCACAGGATTCCGTATCGTGGTTGTGGTACTAACTAATAAAAGCGCTGCCTAAGTCTAATGTTTACATGTACTAGTACGGTTTTCTTTTAAGTTTGACCAACCTTATATATAAAACTAAAGTAAGCTCCCACCCGCGCACTCATCAATATGCCGCCGCCGCCGTTGCGCATGCCGGCGCCCGCCTGCTCCGGCCAACAATTTCTCGCCCATCACCGCCGTGTCGCCGCCATCCCTGTGCCATGAAGCCGAAGGCTCGCCCGCTCACGTCGTCTGCAGTCCCTCCTCGCGATGCCGTCGCGCTGCCAAGGACGCGAGTAGCTGGTGGAGCCGCGTCTATGCACGTAGCGTACGAAGAGGAGGACGAGCGCGTGCTCCAGCACGCCGGCGAGGAGGAACTAGCGTGTCATTGTCGTCTCCGCCCGCGCGGAGGAGGCGCGCATGGTGGCTGTCGCGGCGGAAGCCGGTCGCGCGCGCGTCGAGCCCGCAAACCGGGTGCGGACGCGGAATCTACCTTCGAGACCTTGAATGCCACGTGGATCCTGCAATCTGAAGGTGCAATTTGGGTCAGGCGACTCATGTGAGCCGTTTGATGCAACATGGATGGCTAGAAGGGCTTCTTCCACCTCTTCTGCCGTCTTCTTCCTTCGCTCCGTCGAACTTCTTTCACAAATCGACTGACCCAAATTATACTACTAGTACGAACGTATTAAGTATAGTAGGAACACGAAGATACGAGCAGTAGTACCACCTGCAAGAAGAACAGTAGTAAGACATAGTACTAGTACTACTGTACGTACTAAAGAGTTCAAATAACGAGAAAGAACATAAACATAGTTCTGCTGGGGCCTCAGCACAACACACCCTTGAAAATAAACTAAGCAACTAGTCCGCTTGACACTGCAGTAGAACCAGCATGAGCGACGGCACTTCCACCTACTCGGAGTCCGAGTCCACGTCCTCGACTTCGTCCTCGTCCCTCTTCCTCTTCCTCTTCACCGACGCTTCTTTGCTTGAACCGGACACTGGGCTCTGCTTCTTCATCCAACCCTTGTAGATATTTAAACAAAGGTAGGCATCCATTGCTGCGTACAGGATGTGATATTCATCTAATGTCTTCGACTCCCATGCATGATGAAACTCGTGATGAGGTTTCTTCAGTTTAGCGTACGAAGGATCAATCATGGATGCTGCCAGGGTCAGCATTGAAGGTTGAGAGGAGGACACCAGGCTTGCCTTCTGGAGATCGAAGGGCAGGCCTACAACGAGACCTATCTGACGCAGGACATCCCTGTCGTTCTTAAAGCCTACAGTAACGAATTTCACTCTTTTGTCCTTGAGGAAGTTCTTAAAATCCTGGCACTCAACATCGGCATGGCATATGTGGTAGACCAAGAAAACGTTATGTACGCAAACCTGGATCACGGCGGGCTTCTTCCTCTCTTCGTCCTTTAGATCCTTCTCTCGTCCCAGGACTGTGGTGTACTCAACATCTAGCCCAGCGACCCACTCATCCGTTGAACTGTTGAACATGCGTAGGAAGCGAGCAAGCCATGCTTTCACCATCTCGGATCCACGTGTGTAGATGACGATGAACTGATCGCCGGTGATAGCTCTAACCTGGTACTCAGCGGCGACCATGGAGATTTGGGAGGCCATGGATTTTGGAGGAGGGTTAGGAGAACTTGAACTGTTGTACCCCGCAAAAAAAACTGGGAGCGAACTAATGTGAGAGGACGGGGCGACTGGGAGCGAACTGTTGTAAGGTAGAAGACGGGGATGACTAGGGCGTGCGAACGGCGTGGGGTTGCTTGGTTGCCCGGTGGATAAACGGCTGCAAGCCCCCAGAGTTCTCGAGAACTATGCGGGACCCACTAGATGTCATGTCTACTAGACCCATATCGTAGGCCTGACGGTATAGCTTATGCCTGTTCGCACGCCATGCCGGCGCGTGGATGTAACTTCACTTAATTCCGTCAAACGTCGCGCCTCCCACGACCTTCGCCTCCCTCGCGCGGTCGCGCCCTTTGAGACTTCGACCGGCTATAACTGAGCAATTTTTTTTGCCTTTATTTTAGACAAGCAAAATTTTTTGCCTACTCCGCATGCATGATACTCCCTCTGGTCCTTTTTACTCCCGTCAACCGTTTGCAAAGTGTTTGACCAAATTTATACTTTTTTTGAACACCACCTTATATTAATTAACCAGCCACACCAATACACTCATTCGATACAATATTCACCACACAGGGCGGTACGTTATTTACAAGAATACCATGTAATCTATTGTCAAAGCTATACTTAGCGATTAAGTGTGCCACCTTATTGGCCGAACGGCTAATCTTTGACAATTGAAGATTGTTGATCAACTTCGAGATGCTCAACACTTTCATCTTCAGGTCACGCATAGCAGACCTGTCATAGTCCCTATGCAAGAGACGCTACCACAAAAGCGCAATCAGTCTCTAAAATTACAGGATTATGAAGAGAAATACCTATGTAGAGACCGGCAATGCAAGCCCTAAGCTCCGCTTCCTCCACGCTTTGACAGGCATCAATGAAATCCCACGACCAAATTTATACTAAAAATATCAATATCTACAATACTGATTATAATGAGTATAAGAGAGAGATGATTATAGTAACATAGGTAGATACCGTAACATAATAAATGTGATGCTACTATGTGTCATGCATGGCAATAAATGAGACAACCTATGATACTAATCTATGATACTATACACTATAGAGGTAGTAACATAGACTAGTAACATATGCATGTTACTAGTCTAAGTTACTCCCCACTATGACCAGCCTTAGAGTACCACTACCTCCCTTCTAGTTTAAAGGGCTCGATTCAAAAATTTCACCTACTCTTAGCAAGATAGTAGAGGCGGTGGAATAGTTTTTGAAGTCTGCAAAAGTACTCAACTAGTGCTGTCGTTCTTCACAAAAAAATATGTTTACCAATGCATGCATGAACACTAGTTACTCTAACCCCCCTCTCTTCTTTAATTCTTTGCCACATCAGCATGTTTGCTATTCCCGTGTGCATGATACCAGCTAAGATACCACCATTATGGCCAGCCTTAATCATCGCATGCAATAATTTAGTGCACCTTGAAATATGAACATGTGTGGGGCGTGTATGTTTTTAATGACTTGAGACTATACCTAGCCTGGCATGCAAGATGACTTATTATGCACCGTTCCCCATACCTGCAGGAAGCCCGTTCGTCTCCAAATCTTTTCCTCTCCATGTGTGGAAACAATATGCCTGCCAAACTCTCCTTCTGCCTCCGGCGGTCCCACCACTCCACCCCGTGTGAAAAAATCTGCATGCATGACTCTCCTCCCCCCACGCTTGTCCAATCCGTTGTGACCAGCAATATTTCCACCCCTTCGCTCCCCCGTAATTTACTTCAACAAATATGCCCACGTAGCTGTTACTTAACTGCAGGTGCATTGGGTCACTGACATATGGGCCCAACAGGGGTCTGGCCCACATGTCAGTGACGCAACTGGACCTGCAGTTAAGTCAGTGCAGCTCAGTCCATATCTTACGTAGGTGTGCCATTGCTCGCTATAAATACTGCGCCTCCCACGACATCGCTATCTCCTCCCCCTCACGTTCACGTTCATCGCTATCTCCTCCCCCTCCCTCTCACGTCGACCACCATGGCATCGCCCCTCGCTGCACCGCGCGGACGATCACGCATCGCCGTTCTGTTCCTCGCCGCCACTAGTCGAGGAGGACGCGTCGGTGTTCCGCTCCTCGCCGCTACGCGATGCGTCGCCGTTCCGTTCCTCGCTGCCACTAGTCGAGGAGGACGCGTCGGCGTTCCACTCCTCGCCGCGACGCGACGCGTCGCCGTTCCGTTCCTCGCCGCCACTAGTCGAGGAGGACGCGTCGGCGTTCCGCTCCTCGCCGCGACGCGTCGAGGTGGACGAGTCGGCGTTCCCAATCTCGCCAGCACGCGCGCTGGAGGACGCGTCGGCTTCCCGCTACGAGGAGAACGCCGCGCCGCCCGGCGAGCCCCCCAGCCTTGAGGAGCTTTGGAAAGAAATGGATGTCGCCTTGTGGGAGGCTTTGCCACCAGCAGAGCGCGCCAAAATAGAGGCGGAGAAGAAGGCCGGGGAAGAGAAGCGCACCGCAAAACAAGCTGCCTGGGAGGCCTATGTCGCGTCCGAGAGAGTCAGGCAATTGGCTCTTTGGCAGAAGGCTCGTGCGAGGGCCGTGAGGGTGGCGGAGGACGCCCGTGCCGACGCCTTGAGTGCAGTCGGGACCAAGCGCCTCATCTACACTTGGCGGTACGTGGACCGGGTGCACGCTTCTAGGGAGGAGGAGTACCTGTTGGCGCCGGATCACCACACCCGTGAGATCGCGCTCGCCCGCCGGCAAGCCGCCAATCAGCACCTCGCGAGTTGCGAGGCTGAGGAAGAAGCGTTGTGTCGGCGCACTGGGAAACGGCCGCGCACCAGGGCACTCGTGGCGCGCCGCAAGCGCTCCTGCGAGCGTCGTGGCTTTTAGGAGGAGTATAATTTTTGTTTCGTAAGGCGATCTCATTAGTTTTGGGACGCAAATGATAAATCCCGAACGTTCAGGAATTTTTAGCGTCCTTAATTAAGTATGTAAAAGGGAAAGTTTGGAAACCTTGTGTATTCGTACGCATTTTGCAAGTACGTGCGTATAGCACAAACTTTACTATATACTATCGCACTACACGTCTCTCTCGATATATGCTTGCAGACTGTGCTACTCCCTCCGTCCAGGTCAATAAGTCATCTTTGGTTGTGCACCGTGACCAAGAAGGAGGGAAGACTTATACACCTAGACGGAGGGAGTACTACTATTACTTATGTACGTGCAAATGCACGTTTTAACATTACGATGCGGTTTTTGTAAAAGTAGAAAAACAGCACTAGTCAAGCTTGTGAAACGATTCAATGCAAAACAAATGCAAAAATGCTCTTTTGATTGTTTACTTTTAGCTTCCTTCTCTGTGGTTATTTCTCTGTCGTACTTTGTACGGAGTATCTCACTGGTTGGAAAGGCATGCAAATTCCCAAACCGCTTCCTACACCCTGTATCGAATTTTTTGCCTAACAAGTTGTGCCGTGCAATTGGAATTCCAACTTGAGTACTACTACTAGTAGGAGTACCAGGGGCCAGTTCTTTTAGGCTTCTAGATTAGTAATCCCATAAGAGCAAGTACAATAGAGCTGAGTCAGCGGGTTATAAGAAATAAACTAGTATATTTCTGCTTAGTTGGAGGAAAGAGAAGAGGAGAGAGAAGGTAAGCTGGCTCTTCATGAAGAGCCAGCTCTAGCACGTGCTCCTAGGCACTTTGTGAGAATGAGAAGTGGGCCACATCATAAAAAAGTAGTACACTCTTTTGATCTATTATTGTACATGTTGGCTATAAGATGGGCTGTAGATGACATCGCACTGGCTTATAGCCAGCAGCTGGCTATACTATTAACCATGCTCTAACTACTACCTCCGTCCTGGTTTATTGGTCCCCATTGTAATCTATGTCAAATTTTGATCATAAATTTAACTAATGAAATGTTAGTGCATGTCACATGCACTACTCCATCCGTCTAGGTGAGTAAGTCATCTTAGGCTGTGCACCGTGACCAAGGAGGAGGAGAAAACGAGAAACGTTAATGTTTATTTGCTAATTAATAGTATTGCATGCAATGAACTAACCACTGCATGTCGTGTTTGATATCTCAAGTCATTAAAAGCATGCACACTCTTTATCTCTTATTGGTTGATATGTCAAGAAATAAGAAACGAGGTAGAAGTTAATGCACCGCGCCTAAGTGTTTTGGGATTATTTGGTTTTCGTAAGATGACTTACACACCTAGACGGCGGGATTACAATGGTGAGGAATAAACCAGTTAAATCTTTGGGCAAAATTTAGCACAAATTACAATGGTGAGGAATAAACCAGGACGGAGTAGTAGTTTAGAAGCCCAAATAAATGAGTGAGGCGCCTTATTGTTACTCTCCACTGTGACTAGTCTTGTGGGAAAAGCTGGGGAAGCCGCCAAAAGAACTGGCCCTAGGAGTAGTAGCTAGGGATCGAGTGTGCGAGATGAACCGGAGAAAGTAAATGCAGAGAGATGAAATGCAAAAAAGACGGAGGGATGTGATGGTTGCTTGTCCGTTTATTTTACCAGGCCACTTATTACTGGGAGTGGTTGGGTTTTGTGATATGACGGCTTTACTGCCGCGCCACGAGCGGGGTGAGAGGTGAGACTCCCGTGCAGCGCCGCCCTCTACACTTGTACTACAGCGGTCATGGTTTATTAGTCCCCCATTGAATTTGACTGAAGATTTAACTGACAAAATGTTAGTGCATGTCAACAAAAACTATGTCGTTGGATTCGTATTTGAACATAGTTTTCAATGATATAATTTTAGGTGACATGCATCTTCATTTATCGTACTATATATAATGTTAGTTCAATTTTTGGTCGTACAAATCTATAGTAAGGTGCCCGTGCGTTGCACGGAAGAGTGAAATGCATTGATCGGGGAGTTGTTTATTTTGACAAAGGATGTGGGGGTCATCTCATGTGTAACGGGTATCGATAGGTTTGCTCGGATATTATTTCATCTCTAGAGCTCACAAACATCCGGGTGAAATAGATAAAAAAGTATCTTTTGCAAACAAAAGCGTTCAACTGTTCAACCTGCATCCAAAACTTGTGAAGAAATAACTCTTATTGTGCTTTGCAAGAAATGATCTTCAAGAATTAGTTTTTGAGTATCCATTGTTATACATGTTGGCTATAGATGACATGGCACTTTCTTATAGTCAACAGTTGGCTATACTATTTAAGTATTAACCATGCCCTTATACACCTAGACGGAGGGATTAAATCAGGATGACTTGGAAGGGGGCAGAGGATATGTAAGAAATGGTTCATCATAAGTCTTTCACCAGTATTGTAGTAAAAATTCATACATGGAAGATTCTAGACTAAACCATAAATGGATACACTTTTATTCATGCGCGATACTCCAATAGAGCAAGATCATGCATGGAAGTCTCCACATGCTTAGACAACGGATTACATTGAGCGAAGACTAATCAACATTTAACTTGATAATGCAGATGTCCAGGTGAACCTCCTTGGAGTCCCCGTGCACATTGTTGGGGGTGAAATAATACCATGCGTCTTCCATGTCCACATCGGTAGGAAGGTCCCAGCTCGGCAGAGTCCAAGTCAGCTTGACGTAGCCAGTGTCGCCGCCCACGTACCTCCGAGGGGTAGTAATAGTGAGCACGCACCCGTACATCGGCCTCGTGTCAGTGTCAGCGTCAGCGCCCCTGATGCACACTACAGAGACGGGGCGGCGGCCTGCGCGGGCCTTGCTGGTGCCCACGATCAAGAGGAAGACGCTGCCGTCCTCCTCCGAGACTAGCAGGCGGCGGTGATCCTCCAGCGACTCCGGCACGGTGAACGGGTAGCACATCTCGTACTTGATGTTCTTTGCCAAGGGCCAGCAGTGACCGCTGCACGCATCCGTGAGGTGATGCACCATGTCCGCCGGCGAGCCACAAAACGGCATCGGGCACTCATAGCAGTGGACGAAGGGCTCCTTGGAGGCATCAACCAGGCCGTCCATGAAACGGGAGTGGCTGTAGGGGACGTTGCGCCAGTTGAATATATGAGCAAGTTACTACGAGATTTAATCCAAATAAGCACAAAATAAATCATGACGGCTATAACAAAGATCAAACTAATCATGCGGACTAGCATAGTAGATGAACAGATCGAATCTAGGACACAGACTAGAAACATGAATTCTACCACGATTTCGAACAGGAAGGACAGAAACACATACGGTGCAACGGGAGCAGCACCATTGGCGTTGAGGTTGTCGCCCATGTCGTTGAGGAAGAGGTTTCCGAGGTCGGGGAAGAAGTCGTCGTCGGTGAAGTCGTCACTGCTAGCAGTCGCGAGAGTGCGCTCCCCAAATTTCAACAGCGCTCGCCGAATGGAGCGCGGGAGGGAGTGGCTGTAGGGGACGTTGCGGCCGCCGAATGGAGAGCAGGAGTAGCCCACGAAGCAGTAGATGGTGCTCCTCCCTAGTCTCTATTCTTATCTCTATCTCTACTACTCTTCTTTGTTTTTTATAATATACTAGTTGTAGTTGTCAAATCGAATAGTACTGCGCCATCCACTGCACGCCCGGCTGAACACGCCTCCTCGCCTCCATCAAACCCCTCCGTTAAACCCGCATGCAAACCGAGAAACCTACTCTGGCCCGCGGGAGGAAATTTGTCGGTTGCAGTTGGAGAATAATAGAGTCACGTCCAATCCATTTGAGTTAATTGCGTGTATGATTCTCCCTCTATAAAAAGTTAATTGCATCCTTAATCTTGTATTCTAAGTACTCTGTGGGTTCCACTGTCAGTACAGTGTACATGACTTGCAGGCTGGCTACAGATTCGTACAGAAAGTTAAAAAGAAACAAATCCATCCTTAATCATGTATGCTAAGTACTCTGTCGGTTCCACTGCCAGTACAGTAGCAAAAGAAGTAGTATATATTAAAAAAATAAAAAGCTAAAGTTTAGGATAGAATTCGAACCCAGGTCATCGGGCTGCGAGCATCCGGCCCGGACCAGTACACTAGGTGTTAGTTCCGGAGAATGCAAGAGATAAACCTTTATAACTATGAGCCCGTCCGTTGCAACAGATCCAAAGTAGAATAATACATATTCACAAATTTGAAAGAAAACAGTTTACTTTTGATATACATATCACTACAAAAATCTTATGTTTCACTCCAAATATATTTTTTGGGATGTTTTGATGAAGTAAGGGAGGAATGTGGTTGGTTTCAAGATACTAAGGGGTTTTGTGTAAACTGGAGCAGAGAAGTGGGAATTGTTGCAAAAGTCCACAACTTACATCACAGCCGTTAGATGCAGATCTACTGGTCAGAAATGGTGGATGGCAGACACACCATCATCACCAACTGAGTCTTTTATAGGAGTAGGAGTAGAGAAAAAACTGAGTTGCTGATGATGGTGCGCCTGCCATCTTATAATATAGATTGTCCGATCTATATCTGACGGATAGAAAGCAAACTATGACAAATTTACAAAAGATACCCGCTCCTCTCTCCACATTTACAGATAAGGCCTTGCCTCGTTCATCCTTATCTCCCACAACCTCATTGCTGAGCAATTACAAAAGGAAGTCTCTGGAACAATCTGGCATGGTGGCTGCTGCCGGCGCCGTCCATCCCCATGCCTCCGCCCAGTCCGACCACCAGTCACCACCACGCCCCACTCCTCCTCACCTCTATCATCTTTCTCGACATATCATTTTTTCGATGAAATGGTCGACATGCTATTTTCCGATAAAATTCTCAAGATATCATTAGTTTTTACACATGGGATTACTCCTGCCCACGATCAAGAGGAAGACGCCGCCGTCCTCCTCCGAGACTAGCAGGCGGCGGTGATCATCCAGCGACTCCGGCATGGTGAACGGGTAGCACGTCTCGTACTTGATGTTCTCTGCCAAGGGCCAGCAGTGACCGCTGCACGCATCCGTGAGGTGATGCACCATGTCCGCCGGCGAGCCACAAAACGGCATCGGGCACTCATAGCAGTGGACGAAGGGCTCCTTGGAGGCATCGACCAGGCCGTCCATGAAACGGGAGTGGCTGTAGGGGACGTTGCGCCAGTTGAATATATGAGCAAGTTACTACGAGATTTAATCCAAATAAGCACAAAATAAGTCATGACGGCTATAACAGAGATGAAACTAATCATGTGGACTAGCATAGTAGTAGGATACAGAGTAGAAACATGAATTCTACCACGATTTCGAACAGGAAGGACAGAAACACATACGGTGCAACGGGAGCAGCACCGTTGGCGTTGAGGTTGTCGCCCATGTCCAAACACCACGTAGACACGGTCTTTGAGCACGGTTCGTAGTCGTTCCACGCTCGGGCATTGAAGTTTGTAACTATTTTAGATTAGAATATACTACTCCTCCGGTGCTAGTAGTAGAGCAGAGTCCTACTCTACTACTCTACTCAAGCAAGTTAGGGCATAGCACTGTAGGGAGTACCAGTAATGTGATCACTCAAGCAAGTTGTCTGGCATCGACATGACCCTACGCTGCTGTATGTGTCTCGTAAGTCAAGCGGCGTGCTGTAGTCATCATCACCTGTCCACTTCCCGCAGCACATATTCGCTTCTCCATGTTTGTCCGCACATAATCTCGTATAATATTCCATCCCCGCTAATAATGGCATAACCGAGCAGTGTCCGCCGAAAGAGTGGCTGGAATTCGCTCCCCACAGAGGTAATCAAGCTCATTGTTTCGCGTGTGGACAATCCCAGTACCATGCCGCTCGCCGCGTTCTCGTCGGGCTGTACCGTTTACTCAAAGCCCTCAGGCCGGAGCTTTTTAAGCCAGCTCCTTGCTTGCTGATGCCGCCTGATCTTCAGAAACGGCGTGTCACGCAGCATAACGATCGTAGGGTGGCGAGCATCAACCCCCTTGACTGCGATCCGATCCCCGTCAGCCTCAACTACATTAACAGTATGTACTGGGTCGGTATGAACACGTCTTGGATGGTGCTCGTCGACGGTCGCGGCAGCTGGATGGTCGTGGAGGTCTACACCCGGCGATTGATCCCCCTTCCTTCGATTAACACTGCACTGCTTTGGCACCGCGGCCTAGAATACTCGGAATCTTACAGTAGCCAACATGATACCAAGTTTGATTTGCTCAAGGTTGTAATCTGCCAAGTGCCCACAAGATCTGCGAATTATAAAGACTTCAGGCTAATTCCGTTCTTCAACCGCGGTCTCGCCTATCTGACAGGTCACTGCAGGTAAGTGGATAAATCTGCACGTCCATCGCAGGATCATACACCCTCCATGGTTCTCTGATGCCATTGAACACAAGGGCTTCATTTACGTTGTCGACTCCTTCTATGGCTGGACGTATTGCTGGCCTACTCCAGTTATCGCTATAAACGGCTGTTACAGCAGTATGTTACTTTCCTATGATATCATGATGGCTTGCTTATATTACTGTCAACATTTGCTGAAAAAATATTTATGCTCATAACATGCTGTTCTTAAGATTAACTAAATCAAGAGCCCTTTTTTATTTGACTCCAACTTGATATGATGTTGTAGGCCGCCTGGTGTCCCTACCCTTCCTAATCCCAGAACCTTTCAAAGAAAAGCGGCATGGCAGTTGCAGGTGGTTCCTGGCTCGATCATACGACGGCGAAAGATTGATGATCGTTCGCACGTACCAGACGTGTTGTTTCGCGGAATACAATCACAGACACTGCCAGGTCTTTGAGCAGGATCCCAGCTTCTCTGGGCCTTCAGAAATTTTTTGACTGGAGGCTGGTAAGTAGCCTTGGTACACGCTCTCTGTTTGTCGGACTGAATTATCTGATTAACCAGGAGATAACCGACGGCAAGGATCATGATGGCAGCGCGGTTTCGTTCATCAGGCAAAACTGTGTGTACACAGCGTACCATGCGTCTCTGCATGCACCATACCCTGATATGTGCCGCCACGCTCTGCAGCCCAAAGTAGGAGAGAGGGTCGCAAGTATCAGACTTCGACCTGCTGGCTGGAGTTTCCCCCGTCAGGCACCCATCTGGTTCAAGCCGTCAGCCAATCTCCACAGCTTAATAAATAGTAACGTCTAACTGAGCCAGTTAGTTAGATGCGTACACTTGGTGTAGTAGGATCTTTATTTAGTTTGATTCATACACTTGTTCTTTTTTGGTAGCCCTTTTGTAATGATGGCTGATGTTTGGTTTGGAAGAGAGAGCTGCGTCTTCACTCTTCTGGCCTGCTTACTGCTTCTGTTGCACCCCCAGCCCTGGTTGTTGCTGCTGCTGTTTTCAATGTACAATCAGTAGTATATTACGTCTGTTGGTTGAATAAATGTGTTGTTAGAACGACAAACACAATGTTTTGGAAGTCGTTGCACGGTTCGATCCTTTAGTGCCCCGTACCGTACGTAGCGCATACTATTTTTTCATACGGAACACATTTTCCACTTGTTGATAACATGCAGCCCACTGATGAAGGCCCAATAGAGAATCCCATAATTAACTGAAAGGGAGGCTCTCACATGAATCCGGCCCAGGTACGTGCTCATGGTCTCCTAAACATAAATAAGTAAATAAATAAAACTAAATGCTCATGTACCAGTTCTTTGGGAAAATAGGTAGCCCAGTATTTCTTTTTGAAAAATACCCAAGCTAGGCCTATTTGTTTTCTCCGAATTACTGGGCTGCAAACCTTTCAAGACGAGGAGGGATGCATTCCGGCCTGGCTTAAGAGTATGCTCAACGTCTGTTAAAAGTAATATAAAAAGGGGTTGAAAATTCCAAAAAATTTAAAGCAAATGGGATATAAGTTCCTTTTTTTGTTTTTGTTCTTCACTGATATCTTATACGTATTTCATTGGATTTAACATGACATAGTACTAATTTATTTTTAAATTTGTTTTAGTATGGCTATTAATTTTTTGATTAAGAGTATTTCGTTCCCCAGCAAAAATTTGCGAATTTTCAAAATTTCCCACATATTTAATTAATTTTTTGACCCTGGTACTGACCAGAAAATGGTCAGCAATTCTAAAAATGGAAAACGGGCCGCAATAAATTCCATATGAATTAGAAAATGAGTAAAAATTATAAAAATAATAGCAAATGGGCTGTACACGCCACAGATTTCGAGGCTCACTTGTTTACGCAAGGCTTTGTCAGTGAACACACGATTCTAGCAGCAGTTACTGTTGGATGTCCATCCAACGGCCGACGTGCTTCTTCAATCTCTGATCTTCCTGCTCCAGCCGCCTAAACTAGCGCCGACGGGACTGCCTGCTCCCTCCTCTTGTGGCCCGCTGTGATGCCGCGCAGGCTTCCCCGGCCCACCCTACTCCCTCCGCTGGCCTGGCCGCACGCAATCAACTGCCTCCTTATTACGCGAAAAAATGATTCCTCCCACTGACATCTGGGGCGCACCGGTTGGGAGGCTGACCTGTGGGCCTACTAAGTTGACGCGTACGCAGGGCTTGTCAACTTAGTCAACAATAGATTCTAGCAGCAGTAACCGTTGGATTTGAATCAAACGGTCCTGCTGCTTCTTCAATCGCTGCTCTTCTTGCACCAGCCGCCCAAACCGGCGCCGGGGAGACCGCCTGCTCCTGCCTCCAGTGGCCGGCTGTGCTGTCGTTGAGGCCTCATCGCCCCTACTACTCCCACCGCTAGCCAGGCCCTGCGGCAACGGCAGCCTCACACCGCAGCCGAACCAGTGAACCCTCGTACTCCTCTCCGCGTGGGCATCCACTGCCGCGTCTTCCCCGGCTCCGCGTCGTCCCCTTCCTAGGCCTCGCCGTCGTCCACCGCCTTGGTGCTCTTGGTGCGGCGTGGTCAACGTGGTCAACGACATTCCATCGGAAGAGTACTGTACGTGGAGAGGCTGACAGCTGGGTCCACGGCCACAACCCAGTTTTTTTGTGATTTGCCAAGTAAGTCGCTTTGTCAGGCCTGTTGGGCTGCAAATCTTTCAAGACGATGAGAGCTTTCATTCGGCTGGCCGAGAAAATGGCCCATCAGTAATGAGAAATGGGCTGTACATTTTTAAAACACATCAAACCGGCAATTAGTTTCAAATATCTTTTTTTTTCATTTCGAGATTTTAAATTACATTAATTTTTATGCGTGGAGAATTTTTGGATTTTATATTGATATACATTTATTTTTAAAATCAGTTTGAATGTGAGTCGAAATTTCGGGATTAAAAACAGTTCGGACCGCACCGAAATATGCAAAATTTCGTATAATATTTTAACCGTGGCCACAATATGGCCTGTAATGCTAACAAAAAGAATATGGGCTCCAAAAAAACCCTTAATAATTAGCAAATGGGCTGTAAATTATTAGAAATAATGGCAGATGGGTTGTATACTGTTTTCCACAGATTTGAGGCTTTCCTAAAAAAAAGGTTGACGCACAAGCACTGACTGTTGGATGTCCATCCAACGGCCGTCGTGCTTCTTCAATCTCTGCTCTTCCTGCTCCAGCCGCTCAAACAAGCGCCGGCGGGACTGCCTGCTCCCTCCTCCCCGCGGCCTCGGGGGTCCTGTTCATCGGGAGGGGTGTGGCGTGCCGCAAAACGGGACTCCACGGGATACTGCACATCTCCACCGCCGACCCCGTCAGCCTCCACGGGCTACTGTTCATCCACCGTCGACCTCCTCCAGCCTCCACCTGCGACTGTTCATCCACGGGCTCCTGTTCATCCAGCCTCCACCACGCGCTACTCCACCGGCTACTCTTCAACCAGCCCTCTCCACGGGCTCCTGTTCAACCACCCCTCCACGGGCTACTGTTCCTCCAGCCCTCCACCGTCTACTGTTCATTCTGCCCTCCACGGGGTGGTCCTGTTCATCCTGCCCTCCACGGGGTCCTGTTCATCCAGCCCCAACCGGCTCGATCGATCGGGGTCCTGTTCATCCAGAGGCAACACCACGGGGTCCTGGTCATCCACCCCCACCGGGAACTATTCATCCAAACCCCCCCCCCCAGCAACTCTCACTGTTCAT
>NC_057814.1:27643993-27663332 GCF_018294505.1 Triticum aestivum
AGCATCGATCGGCTTCAGTTAGCAGTAGTAGCGAAGGAATCGCTCGATCGGGTTCGGTTAACAGCCATCGATCGATCGCTCGGGTTCAGTAACGCGTAGCCTCCAATGCAATCGCTCGGGTTCAGTTAGAGCCCAACGCCTCACTCGGGTTCAGTTAGAGCGAACGCCTCGCACACACGCGCGTACGTGTACGAGAGAAACGCGCATCGCTCGGCCCCCGACCTCCCATCGTAACCGGGAACTCCCCGAAATTTTCCTCGCCCTCGCTTCTACCACGGTTTTTTCCGTCATGGACGGCCCAAAGAATGTCATGCAGCTGCGTCTCCGGCCCGCCCAGGACGAAAAGCCCATTTTCTGTCATGATTTTTTGTCATAGAAGTAGGAGCCCACCACATCTATGATGATACCGGGTTTTGTCACAATTATCGTCATAGAAGTGTCATATGTATGACAAAAAAAATTCGTTCGGCCCAAAATGTCACGGATGTGTCTTTTTTTGTAGTGGGAGTAGCGATCAGGCGGGGGCGAGGCCGAGCTGGGAGGTTGTGAACCGGGAGAGGCGTGGGAGGAGGTGCACCAGAGGTGGGAGGATTGTCAGAGGAGACATCCTCAGTACGAGATCGACGAGTATAGTGGAGAGGAAATGGTGAGAGAGGGCGACGGACTGGAGATGATAGTGGAGAGGTGGAGGAGGAGGATGGAGAAGACGGGGTCGGTGGTGAATGAGAAGAAATGAGAGGTGCCGGAGGAAGAGGTGACACATGAGGCACATAGCAGGGTGTATCGGGAAGGAGAAGGAAAGAAAGGTCGTCCACAGAGAAACTCGAGGAAGAAGAACGTGGGTAGTAGGAACGAGACTCGTCAAAAGTCACATCACGCGAGATGCGCAAGCGACGACCCACAGGATCCCAACATCGATAGCCCTTGTTCTCATCACTGTAGCCAAGGAAAACACACTCAACCGACTGAGCAGTCAGTTTGGTGCGTTCTCGAGGGGCAAGAAGAACATAGGAATACCACCCTGCAGAGCAGTCGATGGCTGAATGTTGATGAGGTAGGTGGATGCTGAAACAGCCTCAGCCCAAAAATGGGGTGGAAGGGAAGCAGCAATCATCAGCGCACGAGCCGTCTCAAGCAAATGACGATGCTTTCGTTCGGCAACGCCATTCTGAGCATGAGCACCAGGACACGAGAACTGGGCAAGAGTACCCTGTTCCGCGAGAAAACCACGCAACAGCTGAGAGATATACTCTCCAGTGGAGTTAGCACGAAAAGTACGAATGGGCGTGGCAAACTGGGTGTGAACCATGGCAGCAAAACGTTTGTATATAGGGAGAGAAATCATCAATAAACAAAACATAGTAGCGATGACCACCTTTCGAATCAAAGGGAGCAAGACCCCAGACATCAGAATGAACTAAGTCAAAAGGACGCTGAGATACAGACTCACTAGTAGGATAAGGTAACTGAGTCTGTTTGCCAATTCTGCAACCATTACAATGTAAGGAGACATCTCCAGATACAGACCCTAAGAGGCCCTGATGAACTAAAGAAGACAAGTGAGAGCCACAGATGTGACCAAGGCAATGATGCCACTGCTGGAAGGACGCAGACGAAGAGGCAGCAAGAGCATGAGAGCTGGCAGAACTGGTGGCAGCTGAAGGAACACAAAGCCAGTCAACCTCCCAAAGGCCCTCTGACTCACGGCGCCGGGGGCCAGCACCAACCAAAGTCTTGGTGCGACGATCCTGAATGGAACAAGAGCCGGTATCAAGAATGACACGACAACTAGAATCAGTGAGTTGGGCAGCGGAAAAAAGATTCATGGTAAGGCGGGGAACATGTGAAACACTCAGAACAGAAAAAGATGGAGTGGAAAGAATACCACGACTAGCAACAGGAAGAGATGTGCCGTCGGCAGTAAGAACATTAACAGGCGAATCAAGAGGTCTTAGAGAAGACAACGCGGAAGAATCAGAAGACATATGAAAGGAGGCTCCAGAATCCAGAACCCACGAAGATGTACCTGACTATGTAGATGCCGGTGGTGGTGAGGAAGGGGATGCACTCACAGCAGCAGCGGCAGAAGTCGACGAGGAGCCTAAGGAAGCAAGGAGACGCTTGAGGCGAACAATATCCTGGTTAGTGAGTGACGGGGTCGAGGAGACACAGGAGTCCCACTGGAGGAGGAGGAGCGCCTCTTGTCTCGCTTCTTCTGGCGACAATCAGACTCTGGGTGACCTGACCGGGAGCAATAACAACAGACGGTGTCACGGCGCGACGTGCCCTTCTCAGCATAAGGAGGACGGCTCACCCCCCTGGAGGAGTAGGCAGGAGCGGCGGAGCAGTGAGGCGAGCAGACGACACAGGAGCCCGGGCGGCCAATACTGACGGAACCAGAAGCAACCCAGCAGAGCGAAGGCGGGTCTCCTCAGCACGAAGCTCAGCAAGTATCTCGGAAATAGGAACACGAGCAAGCAGGTGAGCACGTCGAGGCTCAAACTCAGACCGGAGACGAGATAAGAACTCATGGACCCTCTGAAACTCGAGATCTGAACAGTAGTCTGACAGCAACGACAGGTTCCACAAACAACTGTCCGAAGAGAGTCAAGCTGGCGCCAGATGGTAGAGCACTGTGAATAGAACTCATCAACAGAAGAATCACCTTGCTGGAGTGCATGCTCCTGGCGCACCACAGATAGGTAGAGAGCATCACCAGAGGGCTGATAGCGCTGACAGAGGTAAGACCACATCGCTGCAACGGTGCCAAGTCCCATGAACTCTAAGGCAAACTGAGGGAGGACACTTGCAGTGAGAACAGCAGCAACTCGAGCATCATCATTGCACCACTGAGTGTAAGCAGACAGATCATCCCGGTAGACAGAGAGAGCATCGGAATAAGCGGATACCTGCTGATCATAAGCATCAACCGCAGCATCATCCAGAGAATTGGCAGCATCCCGGTCGGCCTGAGAAGCATCAGCAGCAAGGACCGGCAGCACTGGTGGGATTGGGGCCACTGGCGCAACCGGGCATGGTGGACAGGAGACCTCGCCAGAGAGAACACCCCACAGAAGGAGTCCACGCATATGGATGCGCATGAAGCCCACAAACTCAGAATAGTTGGTGCCATCAAAGATCACCGAACACCGAGGAACCGCGACATAGCCCGAAGATGACATACTGAGATATCCCTCTTTTTTTTGAAGTCAACGAAGGAAGAAGACCCGATCTGGATCGAACGGGATCGAGCGAGAGCTCACTCACTTGCGCATACACCCGAGGCGAGGGCCAGCGGCTGGCTAGCAGGGGCCCGCTCTGTCGGCCGAATGCGAGCGAGCGGCGCAGGAGGGGGCAGCCGAGCGAAGCAGCAGCCTCACCAGCAGCGCACGCTCGGGGGCCGAGCGGAGCAGCACACGCACGGGGCTGGGCGGAGCAGCAGCCCAGCAGCAGCACACGCGCGGAACAGGGCGGCGGCCAGGCGGAGTAGACGAGGGGGCCAGGCAGCGGAGCAGACCGGGGCGGCCGGAGTCGCAGCGAGGAGGACCGGGGCGGCCGGATCCGCGGCGAGGACAGCTGGGGCGGCCGGATCCGCGGCGAGAAGAGTCCGATCTGGCAGTGGGTGGATCGGGGGAGGAGCTAACACGGAGTTGTAGCGTGCGGGAGAGAGGGGAACCTAACATTTGATACCATGTTGGATAAACAGCAACTAGTATTCACTGATGGCCAAAGGCCATTACATATACATGTGTGGCAAAGTGCAGAGTGCCCCTTATACAATGGGGATGTACCGAAAAGGGACTATACACATCTAACAATTGGTATCAATCACCTTCTAGTGCTCAAGCAGATTTCACTTGGTTTCTTTGGCAGAGTGGCGAGGCTTGGTATGCTGCAAGCTGAAGTCAACACACACCCCAACCATCCTGTGCTGCAACTGAAATACGACCGCAGCGTGCATGACTTGGGGGATGTCGTCCAAGGACCTGATGTTACAGAAGTAGAGGAGGAAGAGGAACCATCAGAAGCGGTGGTCATGCCGACGACCAACGCCATCAGGTCAGCTAATTAACTTCTCTTCTTGGCTGATGGATGCTTTAATTGCTTCTACCGATCATGTTGATTGCAACTTGCAATGTTCATCTCTTTCTTTATCTCTTAACAGCCATGATGATCTGCTGTACACCTATAATTCCTGCTGATGATGCTCGCCTCTTTCTAACTGGTGACACTCTCATCTCTGTTTCACCTCTTCCTGGTGCTACCACGCCGGTACGTACAGTTCATCTCTACTCTGCTTTTACATTTCACACCAAGTTGTTTACACAAAATCGGAGTGTATTTTTTAGTTCAGGAAGTGTGCCTTTCAGAATGAATTTATGCTACTATTGTTAGACCTTTGAACCTGAGCATTGATAGTTGTGGATGACACTAGGAGAGTTGGGATAATTTTCGTTGGTTTATTTCTCACACAATGCCATGCCAACCTGAGGGGTTGGGGTTACATACTTATAGGCTGCTAGCCAGCCAAGCATATGCTGAGATGCTGCTAAGGTGCCAGTCCAAGATGCTAGTCTAAGATGCCAGTCTAAGATGCTATCCTAACTGACAGTCCTTGATGGTCAGGAACTCTATCCTAACTGCCACAAGGACCATGTGCTGCAGCCCCACAACGACCCTAGTACACAGACTTATCCATCATTCTCCCCCTAAGTCTTGTACGTCGTCTTGTGGGAGAGTTGAATCATCCCAATCCTAGAGCAAAGTTCGAGGAACTTGACCCTCCCAAGAGGCTTGGTGAGCAGGTCTGCGAGCTGATCCGTGGTGTTGATGTAGCTCGCCTCGATGCTCCCTTCTTCCACACAGCTGTGGATGAAGTGATACCTCAGTCGGATGTGCTTGCTCCATTCGTGGAACACGGGGTTCTTTGCCAGGACCAGGGCGGACTTGCTGTCCACCAGGAGCTGCACCGTTCTGGTGTCTTGAATGAGAAGATCACCAAGCAGTCGAGCGACCAGAGCGCCTGAGTGCAGGCGGTGGAGGCCGCGATGTACTCAGCCTCACAGCTGGATAGGGCCACCACCTACTGCTTGACTGATTGCCAGCTCACGAGACACTTGCCGAGGAAGAAGAGGATCCTGCTCGTGCTCTTGCTGGTGTCGATGTCGCCGGCGTGGTCGCTGTCGCTGTACCCGACGAAGTGTGCCGCCCCCGGACACCTAGGGTAGTGGAGGCCGTGGTTGAGGGTCCCTGCTATGTAGCGGATGATCCTCTTCACTGCCTGCTGGTGTTCCGACGTCGGTCGCTCCATGAACCGACTGACATAGCCGACGGAGAATGCCAAGTCCGACCGTGTGTGGGTGAGGTAGCGAAGGCTCCCCACAAGGCGTCGGTACTGCGTAGCATCCACTTCCTTCGTCGTGCTGTCGCGGCTCAGTTTCGGTCTCTCCTCCATTGGAGTGAGAGCTGGATGGCAGTCGGTGAGCCCAGCTAGCTCAACGATGCGCTTGGCATAGGCAGACTGTCGAAGCGCGATCCCGGAGTGGTCCTGGTGCACCTCAATCCCTAGATAGAAGGAGAGGAGCCCCAGATCACTCATGTGGAAGGTGGCCTTCATGCCTTCCTTGAACACCGCCACTTCTGCATCTTTGGTGCCGGTGATCACCAAGTCGTCAACATAGACGCCCACCAGCAAGGCATTTCCTCCACTGCCCCGTCGGTAGACGGCAGCCTCATGCGGGCTTTGCTGGAAGCCCATCTTCTTTAGCGTGGAGTCCAGCTTCGCGTTCCACGCCCTAGGTGCCTGTCGTAGGCCATAGAGGGCCTAGCGCAGGCGGAGTACCTTGCCCTCCTAGCTGGGAATCACAAAACCCGGTGGCTGATGCACGTAGACTTCCTCCTTCAAGTCACCATTGAGGAATGCCGACTTGACATCCATGTGATGGACACGCCAGCTCTCCTGGGCAGCCAGCGCAAGGAGAAGTCGCACGGACTCCATCCGTGCCACGGGGGAGAAGGCGTCGTTGAAGTCGACTCCTTCCTGCTGCAAGAAGCCTCGGGCCACCAGACGAGCCTTGTGCTTGATGGTGGCGCCGGCTCCATCCCTCTTCAGCTTGAACACCCACTTAAGGGTGATTGCGTGGTGACCACGAGGGAGGTCAGCGAGCTCCCAGGTGCGGTTTTGCTAGACCGCATCCATCTCCAACTGCATCGCGGCACGCCATGCCGCATCTCTCTCGGCCTCTGCAAAGGACCGTGGTTCGCCGTCCTCACACGCGAGTTGTAGCTGAGCCTCCAGGTCACGTGGCATCAGTCCCGGCACCGGCTGGTCACCGAGTAGATCATCCATCATGCGATACCGCAGTTGTTCACCTCCATAATACGCGTCGACCCGCTCCTCGTCATGAGTGAGCAGGGAAGCGAACTTCATCGGGTTGTGCTCTGCGTAAGCTGGTGCTGATGAAGACGAACCCGGAGTGGTGACTGCCGGGGCTGGAGTATGCGGCGTCGCCAGTTGTGGTGCCGTCGGCGTAGCAGGCACCGGAGTCGATGTAGTTTTGGGGGCCGGGGTAGATGCGCCCGGCGAAGAGGAGCTACTTGCTCCCCCGGCTTCCTTGAAGTGGGCGTACTCGACAATGAAGTCGTCATACGCCGGCGTCGAGCCGTCGTCCACCGCCTTGTCCCATTGCCACCCTCGCCCTTTGTTGAACACGACGTCTCCCGCCGTGCGCACACGCTGTGTCTTTGGGTCAAGGATGCGGTAGGCCTTTGAGCCCTCCGCGTAGCCGATGAAGACTCCCGGAGTGCTCCTGTCGTCGAGCTTGCCGATGTGGCCGAGCTCCTTAGCGAACGCAGGACAGCCCAAGTCCCGCAAATGGGAGACCGCCGGCTTCCGCCCATGCCAGGCCTCGTACGGTGTCCTATCGTCGAGTGCCTTTGTAGGCGAGCGGTTGAGGATGTGGACGGCCGTCAGCACCGCCTCTCCCCAGAAACAGCTGGCATCCCTCTCTGCTTGAGGAGAGCCCGAGCCATCCCCACAACCGTCTGGTTGCGCCGCTCGACGACTCCGTTTTGCTGCGGGCTGTACGGCGCGGAGTAGTGGCGCTAGATGCCCTCATCGGCGCAGTACGACGCGAATTCAGCCGCCGTGAATTCACCGCCATTGTCAGTGCGCAACACGCGCAATTTGCGGCCGCTCTCCGCCTCCACACCAACCTCCGCGCGCCTGATGGCGTCTGCCGCTTCTCCCTTGCTGCCGAGAATCATCGCCCACATGTAGCGAGAGAGATCGTCGACGAGTAGCAGGAAGTAGCGTCGACCTCCTGGTGTGGCTGGCGTCATCGGGCCGCACAAGTCTCCGGGCATGAGCTCTAGCTTCTCCTTGGCCCGAAAACTCGCCTGTTGGGGAAAGGGGAGTCGTCTCTGCTTCGTCAGTACGCAGATGTCGCAGAACTGCTCCACATGGTCGAGGCATGGCAGGCCTCGTACCATCGCCTTGGCACTTAGACGCTTTAGGGCCTCAAAATGAAGGTGCCCAAAGCGCTCATGCCATTGCCACGCCTCGTCGTCCCGACGGACAGCGAGACAGACCGGTTGTGCCACTTGCACATCAAGGACGTAAAGTCGATTTCCACCTCTGGGTACCTTGGCGAGAAGGCGACCCTGGCGATCCCAGATGCGTAGAACCCCATGCTCAATCAGCACATGTGAGCCGTTCTCATCTAGCTGTCCCAAGCTGATGATGGAGTTCCTTAGCGCGGGGATGTAGTAGACACCGGTGAGCAGCCGGTGCTCTCCCGTCTTGGTGGTCAAGATAACGGAGCCGACGCCCTTAAATTCCACAGCGGAGGCATCCCCAAATTTGACGGAGCCTCGCGCATCGGAGTCGAGCTCGGCGAAGAATTCCCTTCGACCGGTCATGTGGTGGGTGGTGCCGGTGTCGAGGCACCACCCCATAGTCTTGTCCTTCCCGGAGCCATCGCCGAGAAGAGCGTGCGCTTTTGGCTCGTCGAGGTGGATGAGAGCTTTTGCGACTGGTGTCGCTGAGGATAGCTCAATGCTTGCATGAGCCATGAACAGAGCCGTCTCTTCCTCCTTCGCCTGTGCGACGTGAGCCTGGCCTTGTCGTGGTTGCCGACACTCATTGGCCCAATGGCCAAACCGGCCACAGTTGTGGCAACTGTTGTCTTGTGCCGGCTTGGGCTTGCCAGCGGCGCCGTCCTTGGCGCCTCCGTGGGCGTCACCTTCAGCACGTCCTTGTGCCCTGCCCGGGGGCCTCTTCGCGTCTTACGCTGCTTGCCACGCTTGTGGCCGCCCGTCGTTGAAGAAGGCTCCCCCTTCTTCCTGTCACCAAGGCTGGCATCCCACGGCTCCCGAGCTAGGAGCAGCTTCCCGCCGGTGGTGATGGGCCCCGAGGAAGGCTGTGGCTCGTCGGTGTCAACGACCTTGAGGCGACCTATCGCCTCCTCAATTGTCATCGTGGAGAGGTCCAGCAAAGACTCGATCGACCGAGCCATCTGCTTGTACTTCTCGGGGATGCACCGAAAAAGCTTCTCGACAGCTCTCTCCTCGGTGTAGGTGGCATCACCAAACTTCACACCAACTTCTGCAGCAGAGTGTTGAGACGGAGAGCAAAGTCATCAACGTCCTCGCCTGGCTTGAAAGCCAGGCTCTCCCACTCCTTACGAAGTGCCTGCAGAGTGGACTTGCGAGCACGGTCGCTGCCGATGCGTGCCGCGGCGATGGCGTCCCAAGCTTCCTTGGCAGTCCGCTTGCTGGAAAGCGAGAACTGCATCTCGGGCGGGACTGCGGCGATGAGGGCGTCCAGCGCTCGTCGGTCCTCTTGGTGGTCGACGTTGCTGTCCTGGACTGCCTCCCACATGCGCCGCACCTGGAGCCTGACCTTCATGATCCCGGCCCACTTGACGTAGTTGGTTTTAGTGAGGGTAGGCCACCCAGCACTGGGATCAACATCCCTCAACACAGTTCGGACCTCGTAGAGGCCGCGGTCCTGGTCGTTGCAGCCGCCGTCGCGGTGCGCACCTCCACCTGGAGCGCGGGCGTGCTCGGCTGCCCACTGCCCTGTCCGCTCTTGCGCCACTTTGGCGCGGTCTGCGTCAGTGCCGTCGTCCGCAGGCGCTGAGCTGTTGGAGCTGCCGGAGCCGCCGCGGAGTACCTTGGCATCCGCCGTAGCCTCACGTGCTGCGTCTGCTGCTGCTGCTGCTTCTACCTCCGCCCTGGCTGCTTCTACCTCCGCTCTGGCTGCTGCCAGCTCTGCTGCAGCCAGCCTCGACACCCTTGCTGCCGCAGCAGCTGCTGCTACAGCTGCTCGCTCACGCTCCTCTGCCACGGCGCGCTCGGCCTCCTGCCGACGCCGTATGCTCGAGGTAGCCGTGTGCTGAGAGCGACCTGCAGACATGGCTTGCTGCAGGGGGGCTGTTGCGTGAAGAGGAGGCTGTTGAAGACGAACTGCTGCTCGACAGTCCGGAGGGAGGAAGGTAACCAGAGACAGACGGAGCAGCTGCTGCTACCGACTTAGGCTGCTTACAGGAAATGCTCAGGGTACAAGATAACCTGGCTCTGATACCACTTGTTAGATCTTTGAACCTGAGTATTGATAGTTGTGGATGACACTAGGAGAGTTGGGACAATTTTCGTTGGTTTATTTCTCACACAATGCCATGCCAACCTGATGGGTTGGGGTTACATACTTATAGGCTGCTAGCCAGCCAAGCATATGCTCTGAGATGCTGCTAAGATGCCAGTCCAAGATGCTAGTCTAAGATGCCAGTCTAAGATGCTATCCTAACTGACAGTCCTTGATGGTCAGGAACTCTATCCTAACTGCCACAAGGACCATGTGCTGCAGCCCCACAACGACCCTAGTACACAGACTTATCCATCAACTATTTCCCACCTTGTATTTCATGTTGTCTTTAGCAGTTGTGTCTAAAACAGTATTGGTATTGCCACATGGACTGGCATAGTTTTTAACTGTAGTCATGCGTTTAGATTCTGACCATTCGAAGTTTGACTCTGTGAAAACCCTCTTGTTTAATACAAGGAATTTGAAGAAGCCTTCTCTTGTTACCAAACATTGCAGGGAACTAGACTTTCTCAACATGGGACAACCTGGAGCAATTCTTAACGCAGATTGTCTTATGGTGCACTGTCTGATTGGTTCAACATTTTCTGAAGGTTACTAGCTACCAAAGAGCAAAGGTAACTCCTGATGCTTCCTGACATTTCAGTGAATGTGCTACAGAGATTTTAGTCGTCATTCAGAAGGGGGGCATGTTTGGAATTTCAGGTCTCTTATATCTACGAGCACAAGAGATGATATTAGAGCGGGGTGCCTCTGCAGCTGAGGTGAACAAACATGTCAAACACCCAGTGCTTGCCAAGGACACTTAATGTTCTGAAGTGAAGTGTGGATCCCTTTTCGAGCCAGGTAGAAGCTCGCGGTCCCTTCCTGGTGCATCTGAAGTGTGGACTTAGATCATACTCAGAAGTCTCATATCTGGTCAGTTCAACAACAACTTCCTTTTATAGGTATCTTGACATGTTCTATACTTGCAATTTCTGATATTGTTGTCGGCCTTGAACACCTGCATTCAGAATGGGGAAGTGGAAGATCCAATGGGCCATATATATATATAACAAGCTGCTATTCAACTTCCCAAGTTTGCATCCTGCTGTTGGCCTCTGAAAACATGCTCCCTGGTCAGATCAAGTAGCAACTGCTGGCCCTCAACAAGATGACAATCCATTCTTACTATGACATGGATCAACTTGATGAGAAGAACTTGCAATTATTGACAAGACTTTGTTTACCTGTACTCCCTGTTTCTTTGCTCTCTTTAATGACGAGTACTATTTGTTTGTTGCTGCCAAAATATGTATGATTCTTTATGAATTGGGAATGTGAACGCATATCACTATCCAAATCCCGCAGATTGATTCAGTGAAGCACGTCTGCTATGGCTGAACCCTGTCTTTCACATGTGACATGACATGACATAGTATGAAGAAGATGCTATGTTAGCTTTGTGGTTTTCCGTGGCATTTACTTTGGAAACTGTGGCGTATCAGCGCATGGTCTTATTATACTCTTATATGGAGTTATTTTTAATCCCTATTTGTTTTGGCACACTTGTTATGCCATTCCGTAATCTGTTACAGTATTTACTTGTTTCTCTTGTCAAATACTAATTGCGTAGGGTGTTGCGTTGCTGTGCTCTGGGCATCCTTCTCACGCAAGGCTGTTGATGTGTCCGTGTCAAACGTCTGCATGTCAACCGAATTGTGACCAGCGAACAATCTGAAAAAGCATAGCATAAATATATTCAGAGCAGCAAGCTAATATTTTTTCTAAATAAAATGAACTAAAGCTAGTACAAACTTCAGTCATTTATTTTGGGACAGAGGGAATACTTGGTAGTAGCTAGGAGTAGTCTGTTTGCTGCAGTTGCCAATACACATCTTTATATCTGAACTTATTTGTAACCTAGGAGCATCTCCAATAGACGGTCCAAATGTAAAAATACCTAACTTTTGGACCGTCTGGGGCAAAAAACGCTGCTCCAACAGACGGTCCATATGCAAAAAATTGGACCGCGGCCTCCTCGTGATGTAAAATGCAACACCTCGTGATGCAAATATACATCACGAGATGCATCTGGTCCAAAACTAACCGCTGCCCGTGAACGCCCAACCGCCACTTCATTTCGTTCCCGCCCGCCCGCGACCCTCCCGGCCGCCGCCGCCCCCGCCGTCCAGCTGCGCGGCCGTTTTCATCTTCATTTTGGACCATCTATTGGAGTTGCAAATTTGGGCCATCATTTTGGACCATCTGTTGGAGTTGAGCTTTTTTCGGAGCTCCAAAACGCACTTTTTGGCGGTCCAAATTTTACATCTCCGATTTTGGACCATCTATTGGAGATGCTCTAGGGATGGGTGCAAGTCTCGCCAACTGAACTGGTTTGATGAAAGACGTACACACAGGAGTAGGGCCGCGCGTGTTCTGTTTAACAGTTATAGGCAGACAATGTTACTCCCGTGACTTTTCGAAGAAGGGTTTCCCCCGCTTTGTATTTCAAAGCAAACAACACCGAGTACAAAGATTGCTGTGGCGAGCAGCACAACAAGCCAAAAGAAAAAGAAGAAGAGACAAATGCCAACCACGGCAGCTCGGCAAAGCGCGGATGACCCGCCACCGTGGCGCCCACAAGATACAAACCACCACAAGCCGAGGCTCCGAACCGGCACGTACCAAGCAGCACCTCCAAGAAGGGATGCGACGCCGACAACGCTGCTGCCCGGACGAGTCCTAGGGTTTCCCCCGGCACGCGGAGGGAGGTGGGGGATGGATACCACCGACACCCTCCAGGAAGGAATGGTGGCACACGCTTGTGTCACCGCACCGGGGCCGAAGCCGGAAGGGATTTCTCGCGCACTCCAAACCCAACCGCCCAACCGGACGGAGCCGACCCGCCAAACCATCGCCCACCACCATGCGCCAACGCAGTTGCGCCGCCACCCACGCCGCCTCACTACGAACACCATCAAGAGGCCAAGAGGACCGGAGAGAAGCGCACCACGACGGGAGCAACAACACCGAAGACGAGGGGGGGGGACCACCTCCACCGCCGTCGTGCGGGAGGCCCGTGCCTCCGGCATCGTCGCGGTCGCCGTCTGGACGCTGCAGCGGGGCATGCCGGGCCACCACTGGCCCAGCAAGGCCCGAAACGGGCCCGTTAAGCCCCGCCGACCACGATGCAGCAGGCTGGCGTCGGCGCCGCCAGCACCCAGCCGCTCGTCGCGTCTCCCCCGCCTCCCGGAAGCCACGCCGGAGACCATGCCCGCCGCCGGCCCGTCAAGGCCCAGATGGGACCCGAAGGGCCCGTATCTGGGCCGAGCGGGCGACGCCAGATCACGCCACCGTGTCGCCCCGCCGCCCAGCTGCTCGCCTGCGTCGCGCCACGCCTGTCCGCCGCCGCCTAAGTGCACCCCCCGGTGCAGCTCCGCCCGCACTGAAGAGCGACCAGGAGGGGAAGGGCAGGGAGGCCGCCGCCACCAGCAGCCCTGGGCCCAAGCCGGCCGCGGGTGCCGGCGACGGCGGCAGGAAGGAAGGACGGAGGGAGGGCCTGGAGGGAGGAGGGAGGTCGCGCGGCCGGTTGCCCGCGGGGGGCGACGCGGTCGCGAGAGGAGGAGGAGTCGTCTCTCCACGTCCTCTACTTTTGACTCCAGTGACTTTAGGAATAGAAGAAAAGGTATCGATCAAGTGTGAGGAAGTCTGTTCCATGCATGGTGCAGGAAGTCTTGAGCGCTACAGAAAGGAATTTGGTCCATGGTGCAGTAAGCGGCATTAAAATACTTTCTCTGTAAAGAAATATAAGAGTGTTTTGATCATTAATTTAGTAATCTAAATGTTTTTATATTTCTTTATAGATGGAGTAGATGATAAATAGCTAGTAATCTGTTTTGGCCGCATGCATCTTTCTAATGCAGAGGCCGGGGGAAAACCTCCTTTTCAAAAAAAAATTATGTTTGCTGCTGCTAGTACACATCTATCTTGACTTGTTTGTAACTGAGGAACGTAGTGCAAGTCTCGCAAACTGAACTAATTTGATGAAAGACGTACATGCAGGAGCACGGTCGCGTGTGTTCAATGGTGAGATGTGTACATGCAGGAACTAGTTTGCAAAGCAGAAGAAAAAGTATCGATCAAGTGTTAGATGTGCTAACAAAAGGAATCTGTTCAATGGTGCAGTAAATCTTGAGCCCTACAGAATGACCAAATGCGGTGTTAAAATACACGATAAATTGTGCAATTTTGTGGTTTAATTTAGCTCAAAGGCTGAGCATTGGCTGTGACTAGAGAGTGCACGTAAATTACAACTCAAACCGATGCTTCCTGGGCTTAACCAAATCAAATCTGTGCTGACAACCTTTGTCAACAAATCAACACCCAGCGTCAGTTTCAGTTTGATTCTCACGACACTAATTATTTCGTGTGCAGTAGACTACGTAATCAACACCCATGCTGACCACGTAATCATCTACTCATCCCTTCTTCCTACACTTCCTCAACAAAAAAACCCTCCTTCCTACAATCCTACACACGGAACGGAACTCCAACACCGGAACTCTCTGTCGCCTTAACTTCTCCTAATTATGGTATTATCAGCTTCCGGTTCTTCTTCTCAGTCTCATGCCGGGTTTCAGCGCCTATGAACCACAACAGGTCAGCTAATTAACTTCTCAATAATTTGGTCACTACTGGAAACTATCAACTGAGACGGATGTTAATTGCTACTGCAGTTGAAATGTACATGTAATTCATCTATTTTTTTCATCACTAGTAGCCAACATGATTTGTTCTTACATTGCAATTGGAATTCTAGCCCATTTGGGCATATGAACTGAAAAAGATAAATGGGCAGCAGATCCATGGTGAGCTGAAACCACGGCCATTGATTCCGCATTTTTGCAAATATTATGTACCGGGAACACATTCAGTAAAGGAACCAACCATCGACAGCAGCTGCTGCTTCTCATCTCAATAATTACAATGTCGTATCAGGGTATGTATGCTTCTAGAATTGATTCGGTTTGCTTACTTAACATGTATCTGAAGGAACATTTTATTGATTTGAATATATAGCATATCAACACTTCAACAGTACTACAGGGCAAGAATCAATTCTCAACTTAAAAATAGCAAAAGTAAAATACAATACATGGCAGAAGGTTTATAAATAGTGTAACGTTTATTACATACGGAGAACACCGCAGTCGTACTTGCCAATTCATAAAATACACTTCTGTCACAACACTCTCGGATATAGAGAGCCATTTGTAGAAAAGAAAGTTCTGGATCGAATGCATACATGATGATTATCATCGATTAACATATAACAGTATTTAAGTTTCATGAACTTGCCTCTTCAAATTGGCCCATCTCAGTACCACTGCCACATAAATCTTGGCCTGCAGCCCTTCCACAAATGTGAAATAAACAGTTCTTCAGCTTTTTTTAAACAACATCACACAGAAGACCACCCAAAGGCCAAGGATATACCCAACAGCCAAACCAAGGTAAAGGGATATATCCTCAGATCCATCTCCATGACCTGCATGTGTAGGTCGACTTGAACTATTTCCTGGACAGATGTTTGTCAAGGGGTAACCACATAAACCAGTGTTCCCAATGTAGACGGATGCGTCATAAGTATGAAACTGATTACCAGTTGGTATCATTCCTGACAGAGAGTTATATGACAGGTTCATATGGCTCAAAGAGGTAAGAGCTGTCATGCTTGAAGGGATTTCGTGTGAAAGCTCATTATTTGACAGGTCCAGAGATTCCAATTGCTCAAGCTCACAAATTTTTTCAGGGATTGCACCACTTAAGTTGTTCCATGAAAAGTTCAGACTTCTTAATCCAATTAAAGCACCAATATCTTGAGGGATCGCTCCAGTTAAATTGTTGCACGACAAATCAAGAATCGACATGTATAGGATTTCAGGGGAAAAATCGAGTTGTTGCCCTTTAGTAAGAACATATACTTTTTTCCCCTAAAATACATTGATATCAACATATACTAGATTGTACAAAATAGGCCCTTGTCTATGATGAATGGCATTACCAAGAACATTGCTATATCCAGAAGTGCGGGCCATTGCACTCAAGTTAACTAATGAGTTCGGCATGCTTCCTGAGAAGTTATTGTGTGCAAGATCTAAAAACTGTAGCTCTTGAAATTTTCCAATTTCAGTGGGAATTTGGCCAGAAAACATATTGTACCGCAAGCGTAACAATGCTAAGTACGGTAACTTCACCCCTATCCAGAGGGGTAGGTCTCCAGAGAATTTGTTGTATGAAAGATCAACAAAAACAAGGTTGGGGCAGGTTTGAAAAACTCTTGGGAACTCTCCTGAAAGATTGTTGGTATTCAAATTTACCACATTAAGATTATGCATGGGTGGGTTAGAATCCTCTTCACAACTTGGAACTTCTCCTGTCAGCTTGTTCCCTGATAGGTCTACAAAAGCCAATTGTGACAACGAGCATAATGAAGATGGAATCGGACCTGATATTGAATTGTTATAGAGGCTAATAACCTGCAACAACGGTGCCCCGAAATCTGATGGCAATGTCCCTGATAAAGAGTTTACTGACAAGTACATGATTTTAGTATTTCTCGGAAATTTTGGAATTGTACCGGTAAATCTGTTGCTGCACAGAGCCATTACTTCTGCTGCCATAAATTCCAATGTTGCTGGTAGTGTGCCAGTTATCTGATTATAGGACAGATCCACAATTTTTGCCCTTGAAAATGCAACCCAAAACCAATCTGGGATTGTAGTTATGCTTGCATTTGCAATCATAAGGGTTTCATGGCTTGTCTGTGATCTAAGCCATGATGGGAACGCCGGCCCTAGCTGCAAACCCTGTAAGACAACTGCTCGTAGTTTGAATGGAGGAACCCAATCCGGACTGACCTTGATCTCAAGAAGTGTTTTGCCCAAACCTAAGATCTTCAAATTTGTAAGGCGTTTTAGGTGATCTTCAGTGACTACGCCATTTAGTTCGGTTCCATCTAGATCCAAAATAAGCAATTCGGTGAGTGACCATATCCATTGCGGTATAGGTCCTGTAAGCTTATTTTGAGACAGGGCCAAGCAGGTCAGGTTTGTAAGAGGTCCTGCCATATTGGGCATGGGGCCACTTACCATACTATCAGTCAAATCCAACACTTGCATCTTGTTTGAAGGACAGTTTGGTAACCGCTCCATCAACTCTGTGATGTCCCCTGAGATGTCGCTGCCTGATAAATCTAGTATCTTCAGATTGCACAGATTTTTGAAATTTGATGGTATCATGGTGGACATGAGATCATTACCCGAGAAATAAATTGCTTCAAGAGAGGCCATGCTGCCAATGTGTTCCGGAATAGGGCCATAGAATCTACAAGCTTGCAAGTTTAGAGAAGTGAGGGACGTTGTGTTCCAAAACCAGTTGGGAGCAATGGTGGTGTTGAAGTTGTTCCATGAGATGTCAAGCACCTCAAGTGCCGTAAGATTGGATTGATCAAGGAAAGGAGGTGTGCTTCTGAGGCCAGTATGTTGTAGATAAAGCTTTCTAAGGTTTGGAAGGATGTTAATTTGGTGGACCCAGTCCACTGCAGTGGTAAGGTTAATATAGCTCAAGTCGAGGTGCTTCAGTGATGACAGGTGTGATAACCACCGAAGATCACTTGAGTACAATATGTTATAACTTGGGAGTTTGAGATCCAGGTAAGCAAGCTTGGAGAGGTTCCCAATATGCGGGCGTACTCTCCCATAGAACAAGCTATATGAAAGGTTTAGATATCTAAGGCTCGGAAAAGAACCAATGAACTCCGGTATCTCAGACCAGTTGAAGCTATTGCAGCTCAAGTCTAGATACCTCAGTTGCTGTAAAGTAACCAAGGAGTGGCTTATCGCACCTCTATATGCAGAGTATCTGAGGCAGTCTTGAGCACTTCCACGAAGATTGAGCTTGACGACGTGGCCGGTTTTGTAGCTGCACCTGACGCCTTTCCAGTTGCAGCATTCTTCACCTTGCCACGACGAGAGGTTGACACTGGGCTCCCAGAGGCTCTCCTTGACGGAGAGAAGCGCGTCCCTCTCGTACGCGACACAGCTCCCGTTCGAAGCTGGTGCATGGAGGGGAGAGGTTGTGGCTGGTACAAGATTCCTGAGCTTAGACATTGCCAATGTGGGTTTTTTCTTATGGGTATTTGGGTATGAAGTATGCAAGTATGTTTGTGTGCTTACGAACTCCGGTCTGGATCTTGTTATATAGTGGATCTGTCCTTGGGTTCAGAGGACAAGTCGCCGGTGGACGGAAGACTGGCTGCCACCATTGATGTGATTTGTATGTCTTATGCTTGCAGAAACCTAACAGACACGGCAACCACGAGACACTGTAGTGATATTCTACATACGAGGATGTCTTTCTCATCTAGAATAGGAGGATTTTCTGCGCATCCAGATACCAGGATATGTGGTTCCCCTTCCACTGATGGGACTGTGACCGGTCTGGATCTTGTTCTATATTGGATCTGTCCTTGGATTCGGAAGACAAGTCACCGGTCGACCGAAGACTGGCTACCACCATTGATGTGATTTATATGTCTTATGCTCATAGAAATCTAAGACACACGGCAACCACATGGCATGGTAAGCGATATTCTACATACATGTTCTTCTCATCTAGATACCAGGATGTGTGGTTCCACTTCCATTAATAGGACTGTGACCTATAATAAGACTAATGAAGATGCCTAATTTTTTCCGCAAAAAAGAAGATGCCTAATTTGTAAGAGCTAGCCTAGTCTTTGCTTCGGTTACCTATCACACAGGGCATCAGTGTCAATGAGCCATCAGTCACCTGTAGGGGTCAAGGATGGATGATTACAAAACTGCAAGGACAGTATATATATAGTTGGCGATTCTGATACAGACAATTCACAAAAGAAGCATTTATAGAAGTTTCACTTGGCAAGCCGACTTGAATATATAATGTGTACTGCTTTTGTTTTATTTTTTTCTTTGTAAACTCAAGTGCTTAACTATATTGGTTTTACTGGCACACTAACACACACGGCAACTGCATGGCACGGTAAGTGATATCCTCGTCATCTAGAAATACCATGATGTCCGGTTCCAGTGATGCGAGTACGACGTATAACGTTCCAAGGAACCTGCCGGGGTCAAAGAAGAATTATAATGAAACAAAATAAAGATACCGGATTTGATAGCAAATCCAGACTCGATCTGCTTCATTGCCTATCAAACAAGGCATCCGGCACCTGCAGGGGGCAAAGATGGATGGTTGAAAAACTGCAAGGACAGTACACCGGGGATTGTGATACAGATAAGCCAGAAGAAGAAAAAAAAGCACGAATACGAGTTTCACTCGTCTAGCCGACTTGAATATATACAGTGTATTGGTTTGATATTTCCTTTTCTCTTTGCAAGCTTAAGTCCTTAACTGAAATTGTTTTACTGGGTCCAAGCAAACACAGCAACCACATGGCACGGTAAGTGATAGATATCCTCATCGTCTAGAAATACCAGGATGTGTAGTTCCGGTGATGCAATTACGGCGTATAACGTTCCAACGTGTTAGAAGGGAATAGAGAGGATTGATGGAATCAATGTTTATTGCTTGAGCCTCGTGGGCATATACTGCGTTAAGGGAGGCGGCACAACGCATACCATGGGAAGTCGACACGTGGGGACGGCGGAGAGGACTGCGGGCCGCAGCGCTACGGCCCGAATGGCGATG
>NC_057814.1:27663766-27674125 GCF_018294505.1 Triticum aestivum
CGTAGTGATGGTGCGCGGGTCGGTGCAGCCACGGGTACGGCCTCAGGCGGCGGCGGGGACTGCATGCCGCGGCATTACAGCCCGAAGGGGCGACACAGTGGCGACGTGCAAGTCCGTGCATCCGCGTGAAGAACCACTGGCGGCAACGCTGCGGCCCGATGGGGCGACACTGCGGCACCCCGATGCTCAATTGGTGGAGGGGCGCGCTCTAATCGGGGATGATCTTCACAGGACCCGCGGAGGCGCGCACAAGTGACTACCTAGGTCGGTCGCGCGACATGGATGAAGCGAAGCGGCGACCAGCTGATCAATCTGGCCGCTCGCAAGGTCGGGTCGATGGAGGATGATGAGGTGGCCGAGCCACTGAGGCCACGCGCGAGGGACGCGTGAACAGCCTGCGCGTGCACGCGGCCCATGCCCGAGAGGGGCGCAAGTGACACATCAGAACACAGCTGGTCCTCGCATCATGTGTGGCGCAGCGCCTGGGCCGATGGACAGATCTAAGGGTCAGGAAAAAGACTCTCTACGGCAGCCAATCAACACGACCGGCGGACAAACCCTAGGTACAAGCGGCGCGGCCCCCGACGGCGGTCATGGAGGCCGACCGCCCCAGGGGCAGCGCGCGGGACGGAAGTGGCGGCGACGACTAAGGTTGGATCGGTTAGGCTGATACCATGTTAGAAGGGAATAGAGAGGATTGTTGGAATCAATGTTTACTGATTGAGCCTCGTGGGCATATATATAGACGTACAATGATCAGCTCGGAGTACAAGACAAAACAAGGCACGACCGATATTCAAATTCAATCCATAAGAGGATGTATAGATGGAGTAGGCTCTGGCAACTCCTTGGGCGCCCCGGCGGGCGCCGCGCCCCTTGCTTCCTCGCCGGCTTCCGCCGCCGGGGTGCTCCCGGCCGCGGCCCCAGCTCCTCTTCTCCCCTTCCTCAGCCGTGCCACCAGTCCCGGATCCTCCCGCACGACCCTGATGGGCGGACCTGCTGGACGACACCGACCCTGAGGCTGACCCCTACCTGAGCGCCCTGGCTGCTCTGCCTCCCCCTCCCTTGCCCCCTAGGCGGTGACTTACGCGGACGATGGCCTCGGCCCTGTCTCGCGGTCGCCTCGGCGCGCAAGGACGGCGAGCCCTGGCCGCTCGCCTTGCCGCACGGGTTCGGGTATGAGGGCCGGGGGTGGACGCCGCTGGCGCTCTTGGGGGGTCTCCGGGCACTCCGAGCTCGGTCCGACACGGTCCTCATGGCGTGCTCCTTCTTCGTCCCCAGCCACCGGCTCCTCCATCCTCCCCGCATTGTCGTCCCTCCCTCCACCGCCGGCCTCCTCGTCTCCCATCGCCCGACATTCGCCGTTTCGCCCCTTCATCGCGTCCTTCGCCAGCGGGATTGGCCTTTTTCGGCCTCCTCTTTCGTCGGCCCTGGCTCGCGCTCGCCGACGTGCCTGCCCTGTTTGTAGCGTAGCGGCGGCGGCTAATGCTCATGGAGGAGAAACCCTCCTAGCCTAAGCCGCCCCCTCTCCCTGAGCCGCTCGTTGTTGGTCCTCCCCGAGTCGGGCTGCCCCCCTATGGGTCGGGCTGGTGACCTTGACCTGGCCTGCGGGTCTGTGGTCCCATCTGCTACGGGCTGTCCTCCCCCCTCTCTAACCAGGCCGCCTGTGCGGCCCACCATCGGCCCAAGAGGCGGTTTTATCTGGCCGCCCTAGGGTTCCCTCGCCCCCTCATTCCCCAACCGCTACTACCAAACCTGGGCAAACCCCTCCCCGCGCGCCGTCTCGGCCTTCCCCCGTCGGCGACCTCCCGCCATCTCGCGAGCCCCCCTCCTCCCAGAGCCCGCCCCCTGCCATGACGAGGGACTAGGATGATGGGTCCGCGCGGTATATCACCACTATGAGGAGCGAAGGGACCCTCCTCGCCCCTCGCCGGACGCCATGCGCCGAGGGGAAGACCACTACTGGAATCTGCAAATAGCCCTAGGGCCAGATACCCTAAGCAAAAGGGCAAAAACACTAGGGAAAGTGGTTCCCCTAGTGTATACCCTAGAGAAATCGCCCTAGGGGTCAAGTGGTGGGGAAATCTTGGTTTCCCTTGAGTTTCGAAGGGATACCCTAGGCATTGTTTAGTTTCCCTCGTGTTTTGTACCCTAGGGAAACAAGCGACAGGTGGCATGGCTGCTGATTTGTAAAGTAGATATCCTTTGGGTTAGTTCAACCCCCTAGGGAAAGACTCAACAATCATTAGTCCATCCAGCCCTTGGGTTTATGAACCTTATAAATCAGTATTTATAAGTATTGCAATGAATTACACAACTTAATATTTGATTTGCACAAATGTAACTACTAATGATAAATGTACACAATACCTGCAAAAGGTTGAAGACACAAAAGCATGTAAATTATATATTTCAACCATCATTACACATGACAACATCCATTAGCGCACACAATATTACCACAATTTACAAAAGATGGCATCTAGCTCCACTCAGTACCTACACCTCACAAAATGCCATCTACATAGGATTTTCCAATTAGTAACCTCGAATACATTGGCCGTGCATGATATATAAGTCACTAGTACAACAAATCACAACCATCGCCAGGTGCACGGCCAAAAAGCTAACTGTCATGGTTGCTCCTGGTAACAACCATTTGCTACCAATTAATCAACACAAAAAGTCCTCCTGTAAATTGAAATAAAATGCATTAGTAAGGTTCAGAAAAATAAATAAATAAAATTACACATTTCTGAGTTGGCAAATGTATATATAGCAGTAGAAAAATGTGCATCAGGTCAAAAAACAACTAGAGAAAAACATAACTGCCCGAGATACAACTTTAAGTTCGACACAGGGAAACAGCCAGAAACAAGGTCAACTCACACCAAACCGGTCTGCATTAGGCATAATCTGAATAACATGGTCAAGAAAAGTTGTTGTGTTGCGCACCCACTCTTCAGAATATTTCCACTGTTCATTTCACCAACTGTACATCCAACTATGCTATTCTTCTAGAGACCTGGTAGAATAGTTGGCAGCACAGTGCAGACGTCAAAGGACCAACAAACTTCATTTTGTTACATTAGACACGGTTAAAGCAATGGTTTTTCACAAAAAAAAATGTTAAGAAAATTACCAGTTCGGAGAACTGTGCACATGCTAGCAAATTAGCCTATTTTTATATGTGCCAATAGGTTTACTTCTCCTTATAATTAACTAAATGCAAAGGACAAATCTTCATCTTTGTTTAATCACGAGATAGATAGACAATTTTTAATTGACCCCTAAACTGCATGGATCAGACGCATATAGAAACATGAGGGAAGAAGGCCATGCGAGCTCACCTAATCGAGCATTGGTTCTGAAGTTGAAGCTCGTATGCGGACGCGGCAGGTTGCAGGACGTCTCGGTCGAGGGCGGCAGGGTCGGTCGAGGACCGCAGCGGCAGAAGCGACTGTGTCTACAGCGGCGGAGGCCCCCGCCTGCGTCTGAAGATGTTGAGGGCGGCAGATCTGTAAGGTACACGACGGCGGCGGCTGCCGCGGGAGCAAGGCCTGCAGCAGCGGCAGCGGCACCCTGCTTCTGCAGCGGCTGCGGCGTCCGCCAGCGACGGCGACGGCTTCTTCTGCAGCGGCTGTCGTGGGAGCAAGGTCTGCAGTAGTGCCGGCGGCACCCTGCGTCTGCAGCGGCGGCGGCGTCTGCCAGCAACGGCGACGGCTGCCTCTGAAGCAGCTGCCGCGGGAACAAGATCTGCAGCAGTGCCGACGGCACCCTGCGTCTGCAGCGGCGGCGGAGTCCGCCAGCAACGGTGACGGCTTGAGGAGGGCACGGGCAGCCTGGCGATGGATGAGTTGTGAGCTGCGGGTTTGGTGGTATTTTAGCGGTGCTCTCGGCATGGGGTTGGGATTCGGGGGAAAAGTTCGCGCCTGTGCAGGGGAGAAATGCGCGCGTACAACCAATTTGCGCGGGCTCGCGTGAAAATGAGAAAAATTTGGGGAACAGGATACGGCGCGTCCAATGAACTCCGCGCGCGTACGTCTCAATTTTAGCACTACTGAACTAGCATCTGCACAAAAAAATAACTAGTACGATATTCTGTATATCTAATCGACAAAAAAAGTATGCACTTATTTTCACCTATTTCACTACCATATTTATATTTTATTCCATCAAGTATGTGAACAAAAAGAAATTGATCAGCTTACATTTCGAAAAAAACGATCAATCAACTTATATTTTTCACCCAATTCCATGTTATTTCCACTTGTGTTTTTCCCTTAAATTTAAAATTATATATCTTTGGTTGGAATATTTAGAAAGTAACTTTTAGGTAAAATATGTATCTATATTGGAAAATCAATTGTGTGCAAATCTCCCTATAGTTAAGACCAGAAGCCCTAGGGATACATTACAGTGTTAGTGGGAGTGGAAGGCCGCTATTAGGCTCGTATGTTTCTGTCTCTAGGGTTGCCCTTCCTTACCCTAGGTATAGCCATTTCCTAAGGGTTTAAACTGTAAGCCCTAGGGAATGTTGCCAACGTGGCTTTAGGATGGTCCCACTCAGTGAATACCCCTTGGGTCTGCTAGCGAACCCTATGGAAACAATACGCTCCCTTGGGTTGTCAAGTTAGGCCCTAGGTAAACTTTATGTTCCTAGGTTGCCCTTTTTGGCTCTAAGGAACCATTTCAGCCCTAGGGCTATTTGTAGATTCTAGTAGTGGACCTTTGTCACCAACTCTCATCCCGGTACTCCCGCCGCTTCACTATTAGCGCTAGTCGCCACTCCCCTGGCCGTGACGAGCGCCGCTCCCCGAATCGCTGCTCTCCTGCCCGCAACTCGGCCCGGGGCCGGTCGCGCTCTCCCCAGCCGGCCGCTGACCGCCGCGGTTCATGGCGCCGCTCCCTGTCTTCCCGCTTCAGCGGGAGCGCAACCCGTCCACTACCCTCCCCGTTCGCCCCTCACCGCCCTGCCCGGCTTCCCAGGCTGCTCTTGTCCCCCGTCGCTACCAGTGACCGCATGTGGCCTCTACTACTGCCTCGATTGCCCCGTGGCCGCCTTGGGCAGAAGAAGAAGCGCTGCGGTCAGGGACGGGCAGGGGCGGCCCAGCCAGCTCCGGCTCATCCTCTGTGCCAGTGGTCTACTCTGCCTCCGCCAATGTGAAGTGCTTCAACAGTGGTCTTCTCGGCAAGTTGAAGCATCACAGGATCAAGATAGGATGCAAGTTGGCACAAAGGTCTGACGCATTTGCTTGAGGTTATCATCACTACCGAAACAGGGCTCGATGCCGACGGCCGCAGGCCATCGGCATAGGCCCCTTTACCGTCGGCATAGGCTGCGGCAGGGGTAGCTGATAGGCGTGCCTCGGATCAATGACGTGGCAGGTGCGGCGGATCGATGACGTGGACTCAAGCTATGCCGACGGCCGCCGTCCCTCCCGTCGGTATAGAACTGACGGCGTGCACCGCCCGTCACATGCCGGGCCCACCTCTATGCCGACGGGCCAGGTATGCCGACGGCTGCTGTAGGAGTACGCAGAGTCATGCCAACGGCGCCCGTTGGCAAACCTGGGGATAGCCCGACGGCATGGGTACGCCGACGGCCTGACCTTAGCTGTCGACATATCTCAAAGTAGGGCAACGGGGGCCGTCGGCATTATTTTGGCAGTCGGCATCGAGCCCTGTTCCGGTAGTGCGATCAGCCAGCAGCCAACGCCCAACTGGGATGGTACTTGCCAAGCACTGCCTAACCGATGCACCTGGTCTCATTTCAGTGCACATGTTGGGCACACAAAGAAAATTCTTCCGAGATATCTGTCGGATTCGGTCTGTATCTCTCAGGCTAGCTAGCTACTTGCAGTGACTTGCATATGTTACTGTATTGTGTGGCGTTGAGTACACTATCCAGAAGAGAAGCAGCGAGAGGCCAGGATGGTGCACCTCAATTTTCTGTCCTTCATTTTCTGTCGATGGACAGTGGACCAACACATTGAACTGTCCTTTTCTCTTCATCTAATACCTTTTCCCGTGCCGCGTGGCAAGAAAAATAATTGGCCTCCAGTTAGCCACGTTTCAGCGGCAGCTTCTTTTCTCCTGCCATATAACTAGAACGTATAAACACTTGCTGAAGAAAATGAAGGAAAAGGATCGACAGCTATTGGAGATGCCCTAAGCCCGGGTGCATGCACGCTACTCCCTCCGTTCCTAAATATATGACTTTTTAGATATTTCAATAAGGACTACATACGGATGTATATAGACATATTTTTGACTGTAGATTTTCTCATTTTGCTCTGTACATGACTATACGTGGTCCATATTGAAATCCTTTAAAAGACTTGTATTTAGGAACGAAGAGAGTAATGAAGTAGATGTTCTAGTCTGGTCTCTTACTAATCACAGTACTTCATGTCTCACTATGTCAGTATTTAATACTATGTAGTTTTATTTTAGTCGGTGATCCACTTTTGCCGGCAAGTCGACAGTTTCCGAGGCTTGACCGACATCACGCATATTACACAGCTGCATCTGAAGTCACGCTGCACTCCATAGACTGAATCACTACTGTAACCATCTAAACTACTCCAAATGTTGGAGACTCGAGCTATTACATGTGATCGGATCCGCTTTAATCGCCCGCATTAACTGGAGCTGGCCAGAGATTGAAGAGACGATGGTGATCAGCCCCAACTTCAATGGTTGAATGATGTTTATGTATAATTATGACATCTAGGACATATTTATTAAGATACCTATTGTACATGGTCATAGGAGGTTCCACCAGATTGATGGTCAGGTGTTGCATCTTTTCAAGAATTTCTTGGACATCTCTCTCTCTCTCTCCCTCTCTCTCTCTCTCTCTCTCTCTCTCTCTCTCTATTCTCCCAGCTAGTGCTTGTATGATATGATAATTATAAAGGTTATGAACTTTGTAGGCTACAGAATTGAAAGTTATGTGATTAGACTTAACTGTACAGACCTAAAGGATTTGATACCCGATATTCATATTGGGTATTCCGATTACATGTCTTGATAGACTTCCATTTTATATGCACGCCCGTCGTCATTTGGGGTATATTATAAATCTTGTATGCCATCATAGTGTTTAAAGTGGACTGCGTTGATTGTTTGAGAGAACCGCAAGTTGTAAACTAAGCAACACCTTGAATTGGTCGCGAATGATACCTTGAATTAGTAGTCATGGTCAAGAAATAAATAACATGGGCAGAGGGGAAAAGCTCCCCTGAGTTGTAAGTAAAGAGAGATAATGATTTTAGTCTATTAGTAAGGCGGAGGGGGCCTTGAAGGCGATGGAGTCAGCAGGTGTTTGATAACTTTCAATAGCAGCAGTGTCAAGTGGGGGCGGCAGCACTGGAGGAAACCAAACACCGACCTAAAATTCTACATAGGCTATTGTATTCTTGATCTAATTAGGATGACTGAGATATAAACTGGATTTTTATTATAATTGCTTTGTGACAAAATTGAAAGGTGCTGAGCCAAGATAAGGCCCGGTTTGACATGTATATTAGTTTAGTCAAAAGTTGAACCTTAGAAGGATTAAAAATATTACAGAATAATACCAACATCAGCAATATCATGTAAATACCGTATACACTATTGTATCATCACGGATCTAACTTTATCTATTACGAAGTGTGGTACTTTTTCTAGACTCTTTACTGGACAGTTTCTTAAGTTTCTGAACTGAATCCGTTCATACTTTCTCTTTTTCAGTCTATTGATATTTTTTTCTATTATTTTGGTCAGACTTTATAAATGCAGACTTAGGAAAACATTAGTGTGAGCTATATTTTGAAATGGAGGGAGTAACTAACATCATTCACAAAATTCCCTTGAGAAGCTTTTCTATCTCAGTTCTTGTTAAACCAAAAAGCCTCTTTGCTACAAATTATTATGGCACACAAAACCTGCTGCCAGGCATTAATTAGCGTAAACAGAAAGTGATTATTAATTATGGTATGCATTAATTGGCCCGGCAATGCATTAGTCAGGTGAAATAGTGCATGTATGGTTTCTGAATGAGACGGGTGGTAGGCACAAAATATACAGTAAACTGCAACACACAAAAATAACACACGGTGATACAACAGATCAGCAAGACATTGATATGATGGAATTTTTTGCAGACTACACTGGTGCTGATATAGCATTACCATCATCGATAATTACTTCAAAGAGGCAGGCGTAAAATCATATCAGATTAAACGGAAAAAGAAAAAGCATGCCCACACAGCAGAGATTTCCAGCTCATTAGGTGAGAAACACAAAAATTAACAGAGTTAAATTCACAGAACCACCACATTTCGTGTCACGATTAATGGAAAACGACTACTTTACGATTCGTGGCATTTTGCACCGCACTGAAAATTTGACAATGGTAAAAAACACTTTTGGGAGATGGTAAGCATTTGGATGACATCACTAATCGGCCGGGCCAACCCGTTAGGCTGAGTTGGCAGAAAAACAATGCCACATAGACAAATTGGAGTTAGTTTTCTTTTTCCTCCTTACTCATTTACTCATTTTATCAGATCAGGAAGACCCGCTGCCCTGGCTCAAGCGGCGGCAGGAGGAGGCACACGCGATGCTGCTCGACATGCATGGAGCTCCGCGTGCATGGCACCGAGCATCGCCAAGAATGCCAGCCTCGACCTTCCAGGGAGACAAGGGCAGGAGGCGACGACCTGGTGCAATGTGGCGCCGGTGATGGACACGGAGTGGAGATGGATGACCTCGAGCGTGGCCACCACGGTGTTGGTGCACGCCGTGAGGGAAACCCCGTACCGATAGCCGCACGAGTAGCGGGAAGTGCACTGGCGCCCCGCGTGCCCCTGTCCTCCGCTGCCTTGAGATGGAGCTGCAAGTCCTCGACCTGCCTCCTCCCAAGCCGGTCGTCGGCCACTGGCACTGGTAGAAAAAAGCCCTTTAGGCCCGGTTCGCAACAGTCTTTAGTCCCGGCTTTGCAACCGGGACTAAATATGCGCGACTAAAGACCCCTTCTTTAGTCGCGCCTCTTACGGACCGCGACTAAAGGCTTTAGTCCCGGTTCTTGTGGCTGACCGGGACTAAAGGCCCGTCCACGTGGGCGCCAGTGGTCCGTCGGGGCGGAGGACCTTTAGTCCCGGTTCTCGTGGCCAACCGGGACTAAAGGCCTCCTCCGCAGGTTTAGGGTTTTAGCCCCCCTAAACCTGGTTTTTTTTAATTTGTAGTGTTTTATTTCTTTTATATTTTATTTTGTGTTTTATTTTAATTTTGATGAAGTTTCAGTACACATATTCTACGCTACTATATACATGCATATGAAATTTCAAACAAGAAGAATTCAAGAGGAATATATAATATATATTCAATCTCGGGTGACCATATACAACTTCGAACAAGTTTCCATACACAATTAGGATGGATGACCATATACAACTTCGAACAAGTTTCAATCTCGGGTATGCATATAAATTTCTTCGTCCTCGGTATAGTGTTCTCCTTTAGGATTGATGACTTCCCTCATGAAAAATCCTGCTAATTCTTCTTGAATTGGTCGGACGCGAGCTTCTGGATTAAGCCTCCTCCGCAAGTTATCCGTCGCGTTCCGCACGCTATCCGATGCCTTCCGCTCAGAGGTGTGTCTCCGGATGTTCTCACAAACATAGTATCCACATAGATTGGTCCCCGGTGGCTGCTTATCCACATTAACTAACCTTCTGAAATCTAGCTCATGTTTGAATTCACCGACAATTTCTTCTGAGAACCGTCTCCAAACCCTACAGGGCAAAGAAAATTAAATGAACAAGGGAGTTATTAGTTACTTGATATTAGGAAATGAACGAAAGAGACCGACCGATATAGAGCTCAAATGATTGAAAATAATTACTTTTGCAGCATTTTTCTCATGTCGGCCCAACGCTTTGGATCCGAATCCATAGAGTCCATGATTAGAACTCTGGAGGTGTGAAGTTCAATATTTAGCAGAATCCAGTGGAACCTGCGGACACGTTACATGCATAGTCATGCATAACTCATCGATTAGACATACCATGCATGGAGTAAACAAAAGAGAATGGGCACAAGAGAGAAACACTCACCCAAAATGGTAAGGAAATAGAATATGACTTTTGAGTTGATGCTTTCTAAGAAACTTGTACAAGTCTTTCTCCACGTCTTCGGGGTGATGTTGTAACACATGTCCATTAACGATATGTGGGTCAATGAATCCAACATCATGGATGTTTCTTATTTTGCATTCCCAAATCTTCAATCTGCATAATAGCGTACGCAACAATATAGTTAGGACAATATATATATATATATATATATATATATATATATATATATATA
>NC_057814.1:27674285-27677262 GCF_018294505.1 Triticum aestivum
CATGTTATGAATTGCTTGTACCAACGTAGCAGATTTCGCATTTGTGGTGGTAGACTCTTTTCCCGCGCAGGCTCGACGAGAGGCCCATTCCGCACATATTGTAATGCTATCTCACATACTGGCGCATCCTCAAGGCCTAAGAAGGCACGAAGAGTCAAACCCATCTCGGACGCTTGTTTCATGGCACTCGCTACAGTCAATCCAAGTGCTGCCGCAGCTGCTATGATCTCGGGGTCCTCTTCCGGACCGGCTTTCACTATGAGCGGGGGGATCGATTGTTTCTTCTGCATCCCGAGCTGGTCAACTTGTTTCCCGCTTTTTTTACTTTCTTCTTTCTCCTCCTTCAATATTTTTGCTTGCCTACGAAGTTCATGTCCATAGTCGTCAGGCATATTCAGCTCGGCTTGGGACGGTGTCGTCAAAAAATCCTTAGCCCACTTCTTTTGCTTCTCAGTGAATACTTGATTGGGCTCAGGCTCTTTTATCGCCTTCATATCCGCCTTCCATTTCTCATAATCAGCAGACGCGGCCAATTTGGTTTCAGCTTCACTAAGTTCCCAAGGCCTTGGGAGGAGAGGCTTCAGTGATGGCTCCGGTACCCTTGTGGTCTTAGGTACATAAGGGTCCAGGTTAATAGTCCAGGAGCGGGTTTCCTTGCTGTCCGCCTGCTTCTGCTTCTTCGCCGGAGGTGGATTGGGGGGCGTTGTACCCGCCGGAGGAGGATTGGGGGGCGTCGTACCCGCCGGAGGTTGTGGATCGGGGGACGGCGTCGAATGGCGTGAAGGAGGTGTAGGTGAACCACCACGACCACCACCGCCACCACCACCGCCACCACCACCACCACCACCATCGGAGGGGGGTGGACTTGCTAGCCTTGGCGCCTCGCCTGGAAACACTATGTACTTCTTTTTCCATAGAATGATCTGGCGCTTGACATCTCCAAGTCTTCTCTCTCCTTCGGGTGTAGGTTTGTCAATCTCCAGGTCCTCAAACCCTTGGACTATGTCTTCCACCGTGACACGAGCATAGCCATATGCAATGGGGTTGTTGTGGTGGAGTGCTCCAGGTGTACAGGGTAAAGCATTGCCGCTAGCTACCTTCGTGGAAACGTTCCCCACGGGATAATGCAGATCACATTCTTTCATCTCCTTTACATCATCCACGGGGTAGTGAGGCTCTGGTGCACGAATCTCGATCATCGGTGCACTAGCACCAGGCGGGGCATCCGTGGAAGCCACGCTGCTTCTCCGCTGCTGGCTTCCGCGATCCGCTTCATGATCTTCATGCGGCCCTGCAGCCGATTTTTCTTTTACTAGTTCATGCACGGTCTGCTTCAACTCATGGAGTTCCGATGCAAACTTCGTCATAAGATCTGCATCCCGGTCCGTCTTTCTCTTACGGCTTCTGTAACAGTACGGGTCATTGTCCTGGGAAAACCCTACTTTCCACGGAACTTTGCCTTTGCCTCGTAGACGTCCTCCGTGTTCATCATTCCCAAGGGCTGTTGTCAGTGCGTCTTTCTCTCTGTTGAACTTGATCAAGCCCTCTTGAGCTTGGGTCATTGCGTCAATAAGGGCTTGGGTGGGAGCAAACTGTCTCTGCCGGTGAACACACACCCCTGTCTCCGGGTCTAGCAATCCCCCATGCCCGTACCACCAGCTTTTGGCCCTTGGGTCCCATCCCTCTGTACCTAGAGGGATTCCTCGCACCCTCAGGTCCTAATCCATCTTCTGCCACCTAGGCTCCGAAAGGCGGTATCCTCCTGGCCCCATAATATGATGGAACTTTTTCTTACTCGCATTATCCTTATTTTTTCGATATTTCCTTGAAATGCTCCGATTGCTTTTGCCTCACAAATTCTGGCCAATCATCTTTCAGTTTCTCATGTTGTCCATTGAAATCCGGAGTCTTGCCCTTGTTGACATAGTCACGGGTTAAATTTTTCTTGAAGTTCCGGAATGCTTCGCCCATCTTCTGAAGAGCGAACTCTTTAACTAGCCTCCTCCTCTCACGTCCACCCGGAACCTCGTTACCGAATTCATCGACTTTGTTGTATTCCGGAGGTAGAATGAAATGTTCCATAAGCTTTCTCCAGCAATCCTTTTTCGTTCTCTTGTCGACAAAACTGAAACCAAGACGTGCCTTCTTTGGCTCCTTCCATTCCTGGACGGTGATCGGGACGTTGTCTCTAACAACGACTCCGCATTGGTTAATAAACTTTGAGGTGTGCTGTAGGGGCTTGCCGGTTTCACTGACAAACTCAATGGCATATGTTTCTCCTGTTTTCATCGCCTTGGATTTGCCACGCTTTGTCGTACTCGATCCGGAGGGCTAAAAAAAGAAAGAGAGTCGCGCGCGTTAATACATATGTATTCACATTTCAGTAAGTTTGTATCACGAGAGGCTCAATGTATATATATACCTCGCCGGAGGTGGTTGCTACTTGCAATTCGAGATCGTCGTTTGTTGACGGTTGACCTCCATCGACAATGTCCGTTCCTTCACCTTCTTGATCATCGACAATCTCTGTTCCACCGTCAAGGTTCAGAAAAGAAGAGACTACATCCTCTTCTTGCTCATATTCTGAGCCCGGCACATAAGGAATCTCGTTGTTGATGATGCCCATTAAATAACGTTCAGCCTCCGGATCCCTAAGCGGCTCGGCTCTATCTTCCGCCATATGTCACTCCTGCATGTAGTAAAAATTCTTTAAGTATAAAGGAATTAAAAAATAAGATTAAGGGGACATAGAGGAGGAGGAATTAAAAAAATAAGATTATTGAGCACTGCCAAGTATTTTGTTTTTCCTTTTCTTCTTCCTTTTCTTCTTCCTTTTCTTTTTCCTTTTCTTATTTTGTTTTTCCTTTTCTTCTGTTTTGGTTTCTTTTGCATTGGTTTCTTTTGTTTTGTTTTCTTTGTTTTTCTTTTTGGTTTTCATTTGGTTTCTTTCTTCTTCCTTTTTTCTTCTTTTTTTCTT